>NW_022631046.1:3981075-4281937 GCF_010015895.1 Lontra canadensis | reverse complement strand
GAAGGAAGGAAGGAAGGAAGGAAGGAAGGAAGGAAGGAAGGAAGGAAAGAATCTGAACTCTGGATGGGACCTGATAAATTCATGATACTAAATGGGAATGTTTGGAAATAAGACCTTTTTCCATACCAAAGGCAACCATGAGGTGGTAGGGAAACTCTTGACAGGGTAGACAACTGAACAGATTGGAAACAGCATACACTGACCAAATTTTTTTATTAACTTCTAAGAGAAGATGAGATATATGCCCTCTTGTGGTTGGGAATAAAAGAGAAAAATGGGTGAGAGGTTTTTGGAATCAATCTATATAGGAGATTGAATCTGACATTGAGACATTTATAAATATCCAGACATTCTGTGGGAGAAAATTGTGTTTTATACTTATAACAGAAAAAATGCTAAGTGAATAATGACTTAGAAGAAGAGAAAGGTCTAGGGTCTCCTGGATGGCTCAGTCAGTTAAGCATCTGCCTTCAGCTTGGGTTATGATCCCAGGATCATAGTCCTACATGGGATCAAGTCCCACACTGGGCTCCCCACTCAGTGGGGAGTCTGCTTCTCCCTCTCTCTCTTTGCCTGCTGTTTGCCTGCTTGTGCTCTGTCAAATAAATAAATAAATAAATAATCTTGGGGCGCCTGGGTGGCTCAGTTGGTTAAGCAACTGCCTTCGGCTCAGGTCATGATCCTGGAGTCCCAGGATTGAGTCCCGCATCCGGCTCCCTGCTCAGCAGGGAGTCTGCTTCTCCCTCTGACCCTCTCCCCTCTCATGCTCTTTCTCCCACTTTCTCTCTCTCTCAAGTAAACAAATAAAATTAAAAAAAAAAGAAGAAAAGAAAGATCTAAAATACCCTCATTTCAAAATGCTCAGTGAGATATGGATGTATTTACTCAGCCAGCAAATCATTATCATTTGCCAACTGCATGCCAATGATCACTTCTTTCTCCCTTTTTCATATCTTATCACAATAAAAAAATAATATTATTATTACAAATCACATCTTGATGTTATCCTCTCAGAGCCAGAGGAGGGAATATATTTTAGAAAGTATATTCCCTCTCTGGCTCTCATTTCCTCAACATCCTTAGTTGAATTTTGTCTTAACTGGAAAAATAAACCAACAGAAATAAGCTATTTGGAATATAATGTATTTCTAAAGTAGATATAGAGATAAGGATTAAATAATACTAATTGCAGATAATGTAATAGTAAGAATGGTAATACAGGTTAAATTACTTTTCTCTGGACTTGGTCATGTTAAAGACTTATGAGGTACTTTATTTTTATATACCAACATAATCTCTAAAAACAATCTAAGAACATTTAGAACTTTAAATCAATTAAATCCTATTTTTAAAAATTTTTTATTAAATATTTTTATTTTATTTATTTGACAGACAGAGATCACAAGTAGGCAGAAAGGAGGCAGAGAGAGAGGAAGGGAAGCAGGCTCCCTGCCGTGCAAAGAGCCCAATGCGGGGCTCAATCCCAGGCCCCTAGGATCATGAACTAAGCCGAAGGCAGAGGCTTTAACCCACTGAGCCACCCAGGTACCCCAAATCCTATTTTTTTAAAAAGATTTATTTATTTGAGATAGAGAACACGAATGAAGGGAGAGGCAGAGCGAGATTGAGAGAGAGAGAGAGAGAATCCTCAAGCAGACTCCCCATTGAGCACAGAGCCTAATGCAGGGCTCCATGCCAGGACCCTGAGATCATGACCTAAGCCAGAAATCAAGAGGCAGCCACTTAACTGACTGAGCCACCCAAGTGCCCCATTAGATTGTATTTTTTTTTTTTTTTAATTTCTGGAATCTGTTGACTTCTTCCTTTAACTAGATGTTCCTCTTTCTTTCTTTCTTTCTTTCTTTCTTTCTTTCTTTCTTTCTTTCTCTTTTAAACAACAGCTCTAGCTGTCTAGCTGGCTAACTATTTTGGATCTTTACTGCTCCTCAAAGTCAAAAGAAGGAGAAGGTGAAAGTGACGATAACATTAAGTATCTCTGATATTTCAGGTTAAGTGCTGGTCACTTTATATACATCTTTATTCTTTAATTCTCTCAACAACTCCTCAAAGAGAGTATAATTTTCCCTATTTTAAAAAAAAGAAAAGGAGGCTCTGAGAGGCTGCAGAGCTTGGCCACATTTCCTATAGCTAGTAAGTAAGAGTGGAAAACGAAGATTGAAACCTGTGTCCATATTCTTTCAAGAACTAGGTACTGTTGTTTCTTCCTTCTATCTTTCCTAGATCAATTAATAATACCAGTATTCGTTGTATTTCCAGAAGTAAAAAGCTGGTCATTTACCACTCTTGCTCTTCCCTTATGTCTACCCCTTCTCTCCCTCACCCGCCACCAATTCCATATGCAGGCAGTTCTCGTATCCCACCTGTCTTGTCTCTTCCCATTGTGAGTATTGCATTTGAGACTCTCATATTGACTATTATATACTAACTTGTATTCCTGCCACTGCTCTTTTCAGAAAGGACGCACTCCCCTTTCTGTTATCAAGGTGATTTCTCTGGTATATGCTGTTTCTTTTTTCAGCTTTAGTGGTTCATAAAGACCCTTTAAATTTTTGTGCCCCCAGCCTCATTCCCAGTCTCACCTCCAGCCCCTTAGGACTTTTCACCATTCCTCACATGGACTAGGCTCCGGACCTTGCTTTCAACTAAAATACTCCCCTTATTTCCCTAGGGCCTTTCTCAAACATCCTTCTCCTCTGGTAAGCATCCTAAGCCATCTCATCGCTCCCTAAAAAGAATTTAGTGCTTCATAATTTGTGAGTCTCTGATATTTTATGCGTACTCCTTTTTTCTTTCTTTTTTTTTTTTTTAAGATTTATTGATTTATTTGACAAACAGAGATCACAAGCAGGCAGAGAGGCAGGCAGAGAGAGAGAGAGGAGGAAGCAGGCTCCCCGCTGAGCAGGTAGCCCGATGCGATGCGATGTGGGGCTTGATGAGGGGCTTGATTCCAGGACCCTGGGACCATGACCTGAGCCGAAGGCAGAGACTTTAACCCACTGAGCCACCTAGGTGCCCCTTATGCATACTTCTTTTATAGCACTTAAACTACTGCACTATAATTCTTTGTCTACAAGCTTATTTTTCCTCAGGACTGTGTTCTACGTACTGAGCCCACTGGTATTTTGTAGGTGCTCAAATTTATTTTATTTTTAAACAGAAGTTTCAGTTGCCATTAAAACAGCAAAAATACCAACACAATCAATAGGCAAAGAATCTATTAAAAAGAATATTTAATACTGGAGTTTTGAAATAGTCTATGGTCCTTGAAGTGTTATCTGAATAATTGTGCATAAATATCTTCAAATATACTTCCTCACGAAACAGTCCAAAAATAACCATAATCTAGGAAGGCACAAAAAAATATAGAATTCTGATACTTTATTGGGATAGAGCATTAGATATTTCAGGAGGTTCTGACTGGTAATTATAACACTTTAAAATTTTAAATCAAACTTTTTCCAGAATGACCCTCTGTAAGGAGTGTGATAATGAGTCCAACTTATAAACTCTCATAATAAATCAAATCACACAGTAGCTGGCAGTAGCAATTCCATTTTACAGAAAGCACAGATCCCTTCCCAAGAGAATAAGTATACGTTAGATAAAACATATAAAGAACTCCATAAATGTTAGACAAAGAAGTTAGAATGCCCCTGTATGAAAAGAATAAATTTAATTCCAAAGCAAAAGAAAAATTATCCCTTAAAATATTTTTACATTGTTGGTTAAAATTAAAACTAATAAAGCATTGAATGCATACAGCTCTTTTTTTCTCTAAAAAAACTGGCAGAGAATTTTTTGGCTGTGAGCATTTTAAAAACATTGCCAAAGAGGAATGCTTCAATACTCTAATTCAAACAGTAATTGTTTTCCAAACATTGGTTTAAGAAAGAATGCTTCTGTAAATTTTTTAAAGTGTTAAAGTATTTTACAGTTGTCAGATCTCCCTCTTTTCCCTTCCCACTGGTCCCCTGGCCAAATTATACTCATGTCAAGACCCAAGAGAAAAGTCTCTCAGTAGCTTTTCCTAGCCCTCCCCTGCCAGCCTGCATGAGAGCAGAGTTAACTGCTCCCTAGGCTCAGTTCCATTGACACCATTATTTTAGTGGTCGCTTTTGATTATCACTGTTTATCTGTGATGCTTTCTCCAGCTAGACTGACAGCTCAATGCAGACAAGGACCAGTCCTATTGGTAGGTAACACATTAACTAAGAAAAATCTTTCAAAGGTGTCATGTGAAGTAGCAGCAATTTGGCAGAACACAAACGTATTGCGGTATTATTCCTTTACTCAGGGAAAAATTATGGCAGTGCTTTATCCTGTCACTGTAGCTTACAACTGTAAAAATCCAGGGATTAAAAGAATAGAGGTATTCCATAAGTATTTGTGGTAAATCACTGAAAATCCGAACACTGAGCTTTAGTGCCCCCAAATAAAGATGGGATGAGGGAAGGAGACATGTTGGAGGAAGTAGGAAAAATCTATCTTTTGCTAATATGCATGCTTAGGAAACATGAGGTATTCTAAAATTGCAATAAATTTTATAATAAATAATATATATAATATATTATATATAAACTTGTATATATCCTACCCTGGAAACTTAAGAGACTATAAGATTTCCTTGGAAAATTATATAGTTAGGCTTAACCTTGAGCTATTTTTCTTGCCCTGAGACAGCTGTGAATGCATAATATATCCTTCTGAGGAGTAAGTACATGCAACCATCTCAGTTAAGGGGAGGACATTTGGTTAAGTGCTAAAATATTGCTGAACTCCTTGGGCTCAACAAAGCAAACAATGCTTTTGACTGATACCCTTACCTGGGCAGGAAAGAAAAGAATCAGAATGCCTTAAAGAACCAGCAAGCATACCAACTCCCTAGGACAAAGATCCCTTTCTGGGTCCTAGGATCTTCTGAACACCTGATGTAGGGGAGGAAAAAAAAAATATATATATATATATATTTTTTTTTTTTTTTCAAAAAAAGTGTGCGTGTGCATATATATATACACACACACTTGCATGCATGGTATATAGATATATATATCATGGAAGTACAGGGTCTCCAAAGCCCATCCATTTATATGAGAGTAAAGACCCTTGAAGAAATCAGAGCAATCCCTGTAGAAGCAACCAAACTGGTGGGCTTTGAAAATGACAAGAGCAAAGATGACTTTCAAAGGCTGGGTGTAAATCTTCCAGAGGCTGAGTGAGTCCTCAGCTGAGCATGAGTAGTTGAGAACTGAACAAGTGCCTGCCAGATACTAAAAGCGTTTGGGATTCCAAGCCAGAGACAGACAGACCTAGAGCTACATGAAATGAGCTCAAGGTAGGTGTTGTGAAGCAGCACTCTGTTTAAATGGCATTGACCTGGGACAGCTTCTAGGCACATGTATAGGAATGACCCTCCTTTGCTTTTCCCTCTTGGTGCTCTCTTTGAAGAGACTTTGCAGAAATCTTTGAAGCTAGTGTTTTTATAGTCAAGCACAGCTGCCACTGAAGAGCCCATGAGAAAGCTAGATAGGTGACTGTATTAGCTAGGATTCTTCAGAGAAACAGAAACAACAGAATATATTTACACAAAAAGAGATTTATTATAAGGAACTAGCTGATGCAATTACGGAGGCTGAGAAGTTCCAAGATATGCAGTCTGCAAACTGGAGACTCAGGTGAGCCAACGGAAAAGTTTGGGTCAGAGTCTAAGAGCCTATGAACCAGGCTCACTGATGGTGTAAGTTCCAGTCTGAATCCAAGGGCAGAAGAAGACTGATGTCCCAGCTCAAACACATTCAGGCAAAGAGAGCAAATTCTTCTTTACTCAAGCCTTTTTGTTCTAATCTGGCTTTCAACAATTTGGATGAGCCTTACCCACACTGAGGAGAGCAATCTGCTTTACTCATTCAGCCAATTTAAATGTTGATCTCACCCAGAAATACCCTCAAAAACACATCCAGAATACTGTTTAGTCAAATATCTGGCTACCCTATGACACGGTCAACTTGACATATAACAACGCAATGACCTCAAATGGAAAGATGACCAGAGAAACATTTAGGGGAACCAACCACAATCCAAAGTGGAACAAAGAAAGACTTCAGATGCTACTGCTGATTATTAGAAATATGGTTAACAAAGTAGTCAAGACCATGTATTGGTATTATACCATTCCTCTCTAACATGAGCAAACCAAACAACACAAACCTATGAGCTGCTTCTTAGATCTTATCCCAAAAGATGAGCAAAAATATTTTCTTTTTATATTCCATTTAAGATAAGGTATGGATTAAATGTCTATCAAGAAGGCATTGCATCGTCTGCCTTGCTGATCATATTTTTTCAAAGGAATTGTTTTCTTTTTATTTATTGTTAAGTTTACTTCTGGGCCTTTATAATAGTTTAGGGAGTTATACAATATTTGTCTTGGCAGAAGTGGTCTAATTCTTGCAAAAATGTATATGTAATAACTCTTACCCAACATAAGTACTGAAAACTAGAAGATTTTGAAACTACATATTTAAGTATTGCTTGGATTTTAAAATGAGACCAAGAATGATTCTGAGAAATAGCAAAAGTTTGGTCATTTAAGAATGCAGCTATTGGTTTTATTGTATTTTGATAGTCTTCTTGCTTATCTATGAGTTCCAGGCACTGGAATTTGGGCAATTGGCAGTTATCCATGGTAATGAAGAGGAATAATTTTGACAACATAAATAATCTCAAACCATAGATGACCTGAAGCATAATGTATTTGATTTTAGATGTTTTGCAGTTTTCCTATGTTTTGCTGACACACACCACAGCCTTCTCCATGATTCCATATCAACTGCACAATGGAAAGAAATTCAGACACTAAAGCCTTACTTAATATTTGGATATTCAAAAAGGAGTCTTAGATAATTCATGAAGTAAATAAACCTTGTGCAGTTAATTTAAAATTGAATATAACAGTAAACGCAGCTTAAGAAAAATGCTGATGGTGACTTTCATTCAACTAAGGCCCATGAGAATGGAAGGGAACCGAAATATTCTCATCCCCATTACAGTAAGTTTTCCTCACTAGTGTCTCCCCAGTATGACTCTAATGGACTTTGGTCCACTGCCATGAAAGGTTTTAATGGCAGAAAAGAAGAGGACAGAATTTTTTTTTTTTTTAAATAATGACGTAAGGAAAATCCTCTGAGGTCCTTCTCCATTAGGTACTGAAGACTGGAGAAGGAAAAAAAAAAAAACGGAAATTTGATTTTCATATATAATACTTGAATTTATTTTTATGAACTTTCATAAGTATCTTTATAGATATTTAAATTACAGAGAAGTTCTCTTCCCAACCAGCTCTTCCCCTTCTTTTCCTTCTCTGCTCCCTTCAATTTTTCAGCTGATATTTTCTCTCCCAGATAATACCCATATGCCCATGACAGAATGTCATGACATCCTGTGAGAAAATCTCTCATCTGTCAAGCTTTCTTTCTTGAAGCCTTCTCTCTCCTAAGATTCCCATTCTAATGTCCCCATTTTCTGAAGTTGTGCTCTTTCAAGTTTCCTGCAGGAGGCCATGGGGTGAGGGGGTGGGGTAGTTTGGGAGCTTGTTCTTTAATTCTATTTCAATCATGGTCCCTCACTCAGCTTCTCAAGAGTCACTTTCCAGCTCATACTCTTGTAACTAGTGATGAGCTAAAATGAAGAAAGGGAGGCCAGAAGAAAAGTAAAGGAACGTAAAAGCGAAAAGACAAATTAAGTTTATTCAATACTGGCTGTGCATCCCAGGGCAGGGGAGCTGGTAATAGGTCGCAACATCTAGAAATCACTTTGACAGGACAACACTGGTCATGACTAAAAGCCAGACCCTGTCTGTGTCTGGCGCCAAGTCTGTGGCACCAATTTGTATCTCCCTTTAAGGCTTCTGACTCCTGCTACAGTCACTGACGTAGGGCAGGCAGTGTCAGCCACAATTCATACCCATGTTCACCTTCTAATCCCAAGAACTGGACTACTGACTAGCAATAGAGAGTCTTTTTCCCCCAAAGATTAAAACTAACTATGCATAAGGCATATCATCTATAAAACCCTCACTGTTTGGGCTAGAATGAGGCCAATATGAAGTGGATAATTTTCAACTTGATGACAGCAAATTAAGTTTATCTTCCCAGAAATGTCTCTATTTATTTTTTTTAAACTGAAAAAGCTCAAGGAGGAGAAAAAAAAATTCAGAGCTATAGAAGGACTATGGATTGTGAATTTTTTATTCATGAATCACTGCTACTGAGTGTGGCTTTGTACTTCTTAATCTGAAGAGAATTTTGGAGACGAAAGCAGTGACTAAGAAAAAACAGATTGCAAAGCAGGCATTGTATCAATGGCAGAATTCCAGGGTGATAGTGAAAAACAACACTGTGACTGATTACAAAGTCAGATTGTTTTTCCCATCAAAATTCTCTTTTATGAGATCTGTCAATCAAATAAACTCCATTCATCTTTTTAAAGCCAGATGACCTCTCAGAGTTCAGTCTCGCTGTTGCCCATCTTTTTTTATTGCAATCAAATAGTAGTCTTCTATGGATAAAATTTAACCCTCATCCCATCACATAGGGTATAATATTATGTAAAATGACATTGAACAGGACACCCCTAACCTTAAGAACATTTTTTAAATGTTAACTTACAGAACCTAAAAGTATGATAATCCTGTTTACAAAATGAATAACCCTAAATAGGAGGCATTGTGAAGACACGATATACTATGACCAATCTAAGGGGTCTCAAGTTTGCAAGACTTTGGAGATTCCCTTTCCTTTAATACCCAGATAAAAATCACTCAACTCTTCCCCTTGCAAGATTGCAGACATGCATGCCCTTCCACCTCCCCCTTTCTTAATATCAGAGTCAACTTTGGAGAATACTTGCCTATTCTACTGGCCAGTCTAGGGTGTTACTACTTATGTCTTGCTCTTTCATAAGCCTCTTTCATTGTTGCTGGCCAACTCACAGAACTCATTGACTGATACCATCCATTGAAAGAATGTTGTTACCTTCTCATTAGCCTGGGGTGGAGTGGGGGGGGGGTGGACAGCTACTCTCACATCATGAGCTCTGTACAACTGTGATCAAAGAATTGTCTCATAATTTCTCTCAACAAAATCTAATCCAGGCTTTAGTGATAAACAAAGCTTAATTATAAGGAAAAAATTAATATCAGATATGATTTGAGCTCTTAAAGTTCATGGGCCACACTTTTTTTTTAATCGGTTGCATTTTCTTTTTTTTTAATTGTGTTATGTAAGTCATCATAAAATACATCATTATATTTTGATGCAGTTTTCCAAGATTCATTGTTTATGTACAACACCCAGAGGTCCATGTGATCCATGCCCTACTTAATACGCACCACCAGGCTCATCCATCCTCCCACCCCCTCCCCTCTAAAACCCTCAGTTTGTTTCTCAGAGTCCACAGTCTCTCATGATTCGTTTCTCCCTCTGATTTCCCCCAATTCATTTTTCCTTTCCTTCTCCTGATATCCTCCATATTGTTCCTTATGTTCCACAAGTAAGTGAACCATATGATAATTGACTCTCTCTGCTTGACTTATTTCACTCAGCATAATCTCCTCCAGTCCCATCCATGGTGATACAAAAGTTGGGTATTCAACTTTTCTGATGGCTGAGTAATATTCCATCGTATATATGGACCACATCTTCTTTATCCATTCATCTGTTGAAGGGCATCTTGGCTCCTTCCACAGTCTGGCTATTGTGGACATTGCTGCTATGAACATTGGAGTTTATATGGATGGGCCACACTTCCATGAGAAATTCCCTCCTTTTTCCCTGGTCTCCAGGGCTGAGCCTTAGATCTGTGCAACTCAAAGTCTTTTACTTTCTAATCATCCCCCAGTGACCGCTGTCCCCTTTCCCTATCATCCACAGCCAGAGGAAGTAGTCAGTTAGCCTAACAATTTCTCAGAATTGCCTGCTTACTCAAAGAATACCACCTTTCCCATTAGGTAGCATTGTATTTTTTCTTCTTTGTGCAAACCTTACCCAACCTACTCTGGACTTTGCCTTGTCATAAGCAGCAGCCCTATTTTCCAAACAAAAAGAGAGTCTCCACTTAAAACTGAAACCTGTCTCCCCTCAACCTGCCCTTGCCATAGAATTCATAAGTAGTGGCACTTTTTCAAATATGGCCCCACTAAAAATAAACAAACAAATAAAAAGTAAAATATGGCCATGCTGCATGTTCAAATCACTGCAGTCTATGAAAAAATACTATTGGGTCTCAAATGTATTAGACATCAGTCTTCAAAGGAGGAAGGAAGAATGAGAGAAAACAGGTGAGAGAGGGAGAGAAAAAGGGAGGGCAATAGCTCCAGCACTAAAAAAGAAAAGGAAACATAGCCAAGAAGGGACACGGTGTCTTACAAAATGCAACTGGGACTCTGGTATCCTAAACACCATTAAGAAATTTCAGGGTGTTGTTTGTGTGTGTGTATGTGTGCATGTGTGTGTGCATGTGGTTATTTTTGTTATGGTTATGATATACTAGGCTATACCAAATTGAGTAGAGTGTTGCACTAAACAGAGAAACCACATTTTTATGTCCTTAACAATTGTAATTTTAAGCAAATACAAGAAATTCTCATGAATTTCTGTACAGTGAAATAGCAAAAGTATAGCAAACCTTCTACCATTTTTCTTCTCTAGTCTAGACGCAGAGAAAAAAATCAACAGAGGAGACAATTTCTGTCCTGATGTTTTTGGCAGCTGGTTGCTCCTGCTTTCTCACCTTAGGGTGTGACATTCCACCAAGTTGGCTCTCCATCACTGTCGGCCGGCAGATGGGGGATCTGGTCCAAAGAACCAGAACAGAGCAAAGCAAGCCTGCAGGAGGTCTGACTGCGCAGCTATTACACAAAGTCAGGAGGTGAGAAAGATCACACCCACACTAGAGGAAACTTAGAATTTCAATAACCTCCAGCATTAAGAAACTAAACGTCTTTACATTTATAGCATTCCCTTCATTACTCGTGCTTCCCCTACCAACCCCATAGGGACAAATAATAGAAATTTTAATGACTGCTGTACTATCACATTGGCAAGGATTCCTCCCATGGCTGACACCCGTGACCATTACCCACAGGAATTCCTGTCTCAGATAAGCATCTGAAGGTTTGAGAAGCTCAGATTTTAAAAGTTTTAAACAATAAACACAATTTCACTAAAGGCATCTATCTTACTTGGTGGGAACAGGCACAACTCTAAACAATATAATAAAGAGATTTATTTACAGGTAAGTTTCTCCTTCACAGTGCCATGTCATGCTTACAATCTAACACAGAATCCTAGAACTGTGAGGGAAGGCCAACTGTCAGAAGAGAAAGTGAGTATCAGAGAAGATAAACTATTTATGCAAGGCCACCTAAACAGGCCTGCACATTCCCAAGTTAGTACTCTTTTGTATGTGCCAATGATCCTCAAATGTTGGTATACCTGAGAATTGCCAAAAGCATTCTTTAAAAAATGCAAGCTCCCAGAGCATCCTATTTGGTAGATCAAGAGTGGGACCTAGGATTCTGTATTTCTATGGCATACCTCCTTGTGACTCACATACAAGAGGACTACACTCTGGGAAAGTGTACTGTACCATTTGGCTGCTGAAAAGAACACCAAAATTTGGCTAAATATATCTATACACACATATATACATACATACATATTCTACCCTTGCTCACATTTTTCCCTTTACCAATAGGCTCATGATTAAAACTAACTTGTTAACAAGTAGAAGTTTAAACCCTCAATGCACTGTATACTCTGTTTAGTATTTTATGTGGGGTAGTTGTGGAAAGGAGTCTTTCTACTCCAGAAACAAATACTGTACTGTATGTTAACTAAATTTAAATTAAAAAAAAAAAAAGAGTTGCCTAAGAAACACATGAATAGATGTTGACTGCAAATTTTATATAGTGCAGGAGAATATAAATAAAAAGTCCCTTCCTTAATCCCACTCACCCACCCGAAGTTATTCACTAACAACTCCCTTCAGATTTTTCTATACATTTACACACAGAGATACATAGGTAGGTGTGTTCTTTCTGTCCTTTTGCTTTCGGACAAAAATTCTGCTTATAAAATGATCTCAGAAATTTTTTTCATCATATAGGTGACTGAAGCTACTATCATCAGCTCAAAAGCAATCAAATGTAAGTCAAGGACTTCTCAGGGTCGGTAACTGCTATTGGTAATCAGAGCACCTACTCTTGATGTTTTTGAGAAATGAACACTTTCTCACTCACTTCCTCCAACACATTTCATTCAGTAAATGGTATTCCTCAGTCATAAGAAGCATCTGGGAGGGTGCTAAAGGAAAAGGAAAGGACTTGCAGTTACATTGTATAACTCGTGAATACTATTACAGAGTTCTCATGTGAGTACAAGATACTAAATTAAGTCCATTTATTGTAAGCCCTGCATGACTGCGAATCTGTTTCTGTGGAAAGGGTTGCAGGGGGTGGGGCCGAGGGTGCAACAGGGGATGCTGCTGGGCATTCATATAAAATGGCAGAACATTCAGTTTGCTTTCTCACCTTCTGTAGACCTCACAGTCTAGCTGTCACCTCCAGCACCCAACTGAAATATCTCTTTTTAAGGTCACCCAAAACTCTGAATTGTTCATTCTTTTGACTTCTGCAGCAGTTTTTGGTTGATGATTCATCCTTCTGCTAAGATTCCCTCCCTCTCCTTTCTCTTTCCTCTGGTTGTGGTGAAACTGAGTGTTTATTCTCCATCTTTACCATCTCCTCTTAAATATTCATGTACCTCAGAATTCCATCCTAGGAGTGCTTTTATTCTTGCTTTGTACCTTCTATCTGATGGCACTCATAAAATCCTATAGCCTCAGCAATGACACCCAAATCTTCTTCTACAGCCCCATTTTACACTGAGCCCAGGGGTCATCTTCCTAATAGCATTTCACAACTCAAACATGACATGTCTAATAGCAAACTGGTGTCTCCCTCCCCAACTTCCCACCAAGCCTGTTCCCTCTACCCCATGTATTAATCATATGAGTTAAAGATAAAACAATATATTAGTTCCCTGAATTAGAAACTTTGCCATTCCTTATTCTTCTCTTCAAATCCTATGGATTCCACCTCCAAAATATTTATTTACTCTATTACCTCTTCTCTGCTCCCATGGCTGTCGCCCTAGTCCTCATCATCTTCACTTGGACCAAAGTCATGGCTCTCTACGAGGCATCTCTATATGAAATCTCCTTCCTCCTCCATTCCCAAATATTTTGCACCAAAAATGTTCAAAATATACATGTCACTCCTCACTTAATGACCTTAAGTAGCTTCCGGATACAAATTCAAAAAATTTTTTTAAAGATTTTATTTATTTGACAGAGAGAGAGATCACAAGTAGGCAGAGAGGCAGGCAGAGAGAGGGGGGAGAAGCAGGTTCCCTGCTGAGCAGAAAGCCCGATGCAGGCCTCCATCCCAGAATCGAACCCTGGGATCACAACCTGGGCCAAAGGCAGAGTATTAACCCACTGAGCCACCCTGGTGCCCAAAAATTTAAAATTCGTAAGATAATTTCTAATCCTGCCCCAACCCACATTCCCAATCTATGGTCACAAATAACTCAGCAGTTCTCCCCAAGTGATTTATTCTTCCTCATTTATATTTTTGACCATTTAGTGCCCTCAGCTCAGAGTGACCACTGCCAACAACTCCTTTAGTATATCAAATAAATGAATCTTCCTCAGTAATTCCAAGCCTGCCGAGATCTCTTCACAACCTGCTTAAAGGCACTCACGGATTCTTTGCTCCTGCTTTATATCCACCTCTATCAGGATGCTTGTTCTAGCATTCACTCGTGTATTCCTTCAGCCAGCATGTCAGTTAAGCATCCATAAAGTATATCATAATAACACACATCACTTCTGAACCTTACTTACCCTAGTTGACCCACTAATCTAGAACTCTGCACCAACTTCCAGCATATAGAACAATGCCTTTATGAAAAAGGTTCTCAACAAATGCTTGTTGTTAAGTGAAGAGATGAATGAATGAAGCACATACTTACAATAAAAAATAGCCATGCATGGAAATTATGTTCATCTTATTTCTTATGAAGCTGTCTACTAGGAAGCCACAGCTTTGACCCTATTACCAGCTCTGAACCCTACCCTCGAGAGTTTATTCATTCATTCTTGTATTCATTCATGAATTCAGTTACTGTCTAGTACCTACTGTGTACAGGCATGGAGTTAGGTGCGAGGGACACAATAGTAAACAACACAGACATAACCCCTGATCTTCTGCAATTTACACTCTAGTGGGAAAAAAAAATTGTAGACAAATAGAGAAGTAGAATATAAGGCATTCCAGTCAGTGATGGATATTAGGGAGGGAAATAAAGCTGAAAAGTGGATAGGGAGTATATGAAGCTTGGTTAAAGGTTTGGGGGAAGGCAATTCTTAACAGGAAAGCCAAGAAATGGCTTAGGGTAACATAATACTAGTTTATACTTCAGGGGCAGCTTCTCACAAAATTCAAGGGAAACGGGATACCAAACCTACCTCCCCAGCCCTTCTCAGGAAAAAGAAAAGGCAGGGCAGTGGAATAAACAGTATATAATGCTGTGGTAAACAAAGAAGCTTACAACTCACAAAGAGGCTGATAGCATGCCACCACAGTGTGTGGATTCTTAAGGAGCAGGACCGAATGTTGCTGACCTGGGCCTGCAGCTCTAAGTTCATGCTTCTTTTGGGAGAGCCTCTGGACTTTACAAGAAAGAGAAAGCTTGAAGCCCTAGTGCCTTGGGAAGGACTTTGGAGAGGAATCTCAGGGACATTATCAGAGACAGGCTCGGACTTGAACTCTTCAGCTTATCAGAGACAGACTTGGTAGCATGGGAAAGCAATAGAGCAGGGTTAAGAGTTATGGAATGAAAAATGAAATGGGTAGTAGGCTTGGCAGGCTGCCTCTTAAATTAATATTTTAAATTTTTGTTTATTTATCTTATATTATTTTATTTATTATCTTTTTTTCCTTCACAGGAGACAGAACCCCACCACAAACTATTTCTAATTCCACTACTTCTGATGATTATACATAATTATGTATGTATATACACCATTTTTTAAAATTGTGTCAACAGTTTTTATGGTATAAGGCAGATAGGTATCTTTAGAAAACACTATTTCTACAACTATATGCATAATAATATTTAGTTCAGGGTGCCTGGGTGGCTTGGTTGGTTAGACAACTGCCTTCGACTCAGGTCATGATCCTGGAGTCCCAGGATCGAGTCTAGGCATCAGTCTCCCAGCTCCATAGGGAGTCTGCTTCTTCTTCTGACCTTCTCCCCTCTCATGCTCTATCTCACTCTCTCTCTCTCAAATAAAGAAAATATTTAAAATAAAATAAAATAAATAATATTTAGTTTAACTAACAAAAAAACATTTGAAAGGAAAGGGGATATTCTAATAAAATTTTTAGTTTCAATCTTTAACAAAATTTGGATCCTTTAAATACCATATTTAATTGTTTTATTGACATTCAGGAAGGCCTCTCTGGGTTTCCCTAAACTTCTAACTAATTGGCAGAAATTATCAATGGGAATACTATAACTAAAACTGTACACAGAGGCCAAACTCATAAAAAATATTGGTATGTTAAGGACAGTTATTTTGAAAACATTTACTAAGTGATGAAAACTACAGTTATCAGGTCATTTTAGCATTCTTTTTATTATTATTTAGGTTGTAAATTTCTTCTGGAAAGAAAATAATTTCAAAGATTTTAAACACTGAAACCCCCTATCCTAGAATGTGAGCTAAAGAATATTCTTATAATACCGTATTTGTGAATGGTGTCACCTGGAATGATAGCTCGCTTTAAGCAAGGCAGAACATCTGAGTGAGAGAGAGACAGGTAGGCTGAAAGACTTTTGTACAAATTATCTAATTTTAAAAACTGGCTAGAAGCAGGCAACTCACTATCAGATAGAGAAATGCTTTTCTTCAGGGACTACTTTTTCTTATTCCATACTTGCCAAGCTGTAAGCTTAAGAATGAAGCCTCTAATCAAAAGGAGGAGCCAAAGCCCTACTAATGACCCACAAACCCATGCCAACTGTCCAGGAGAGAGAAGACCATGACTACCATGTGATGCTCACAACTCGGGTAGATATTCCAGTTTGCCTCCACCTACCTCCGACCTACCCCCACAGAGATTAAAGACAAGAACAGAGTGGGGCCTGGTGGCTCAGTCATTAAGCATCTGCCTTCAGCTCGGGTCATGATCCCAGGGGGATCAAGCCCCACATCAGGCTCCCTGCTCTGCAGGAAGCCTGCTTCTCCCTCTCCCACTCCCCCTGCTTGTGCTCCCTCTCTCGCTGTGTCTCTGTGTGTCAAATAAATAAATAAAATCTTAAAAAAAAAAAAAGAAAGAAAGAAAGAAAGAAAGAAAAGAACAGAGGGAGGCCACGACTCATGGCTCATATAACTTTCAGTAATATAACCAGCTTTTTCTTGCTGATGATATTGGTATATATCACCCAGATGCCTTGTCTGGATTCAGATAACTTCTTGCCTAGTCTGTTTGCCTAATTCCCTGATCTCTGGACTATTTTCCCTGCCTGGGTTACAAATCTCTGTGGTGGTAGTGGGCTGGGCGGTAGTGGGATGGAGATGGCCCATGCTGGCTCATAAGAATGAACTGTTTCAATTTCAAAAATTTTGTGAGCCTGTTGATCCCACTTTGGTAGCTTAAAATTGACTGTGGTAGGAGTATTTACACCAGGGAAATTGGCACATGCTACAAATTCTCCTCTCCTCTCTCAACCCCATCCCTCCCTCAACACCCCCCATGACTGCTTCTAATCCACTGTCTAGTTTAAATTTGCATGCTGATCCTTGTTTTACCTAATATCTGCAGACATATTATCATGCCTATGTGATCCTTTCTGTCTGCCAGGTTCACAGTCCTGTCTCTTTTAACTTATGCTGTCTTAGCATAGGAGTTATAATTATCCAAAAGCTGCCCCAGTAGGGGAGATACATATCCCTTTCAACCAGAGTATGACCTGGTATGACAGTATGATCAGAGTATAAGTAAGCCAGAGCCTTCAGGTGGATTGTATAGTCACTAGCTATTCAACCTATCATATTTCTAATAACTAACTCCTCTTTCTTGGCACCCCCTAATAAAGGCAGTATATTATCTGCTTAAGAAAGTATCTTTTGACAACATAGGTGACTACTTAAAAAATGAAAAACTATTTAGAGCAAAAAAAATTTTTTCTTTACTACAACTTCTCCTATGCTGTGTTGCCATATTATTTGCCTAAAATATAGATCTTATCATGACATGAAAATGCTTAACAACTTTGATGGTTCCCTGTAGCTTACCAACTCAAGCCTAACCAAATAAATAGTGTTTTAGATATGATCTAATCTCAATTTACCTCTCCAACTATACTCCAAGTATTGGCCCTCACTCAGAACTATTCAAGCCAACCTGAACCAGTCAAAATTTTTTACAGGCATCTGGCATTTTTAGCCATCTGTTTTTGCACACATAATTCCCTTCATTTGAAATATTCTTTCTCCAAACCAAATCCTAGTCCCGATTCTATCCTGTCTTCAAATGCAATCCCAAACAACCTTTCTCCCATTGGACATCGCTGGTCTTTCAAAACACAAGTGATCTATAGAAATGCAATACTTATCCATTTAAAGTGATGAGTTGCCCCAGGAATTCATCTGGGGTGGGTTTTGTGTTTTTGTTTTGGTAATTCTTCATTTTTTTAAATCATTCTTTTTGTAATTATTTATCTGTAATTCTCTAAAAGTATTTAGTACTTTCTAATATAGTTACATGAGTCCTTACCCCTTTGTCTGATTTCAAACTTTCTCTGATTCTTTACATTATCTCACTACCCACAACCTGTACCACAATGTGGTTCAAACATTTATGTTGAGTAATTGACTGGCATTAAATTAGGTTAGAAAACCACAATTTCAACAAGACAGCAAGCTGAATATTTCTGTAGTAATAAATTAACATTAGTTATGCTTGAATTTTTAAATTATGTATTATTATTCATTATGAGCACAGATGTATATTAATTGTTCAAATATCTAGTTTCAAATTAAAGTCATTATTAAAAAAACTCAAAAACTATGTAATCATTAAAACAAGAAACTGAAATATTCATCATGCCATTCACTAGAGGCATAAAAATTCTGCCAAGAATTAATTAAATGTCCCACAGATGCCGTACATATACTTTAAGTATTAAAATTTTCTTTACATAGCTCTCACATACCTCTTGTTTATTTTTAAATATTTTTATATTATTTTTAAAGCTATTTTGAGGTATATTTGGAACACAAAAAAGGACATACTTAATGTGTACACTTTGATAGGCATTAATATATATGTATTCTCATGGATCCATCAGACTAGTCAAGATAATGAACATACTCATCACCTCAGAAGTTTTCCATATATTTTTGTATCCCTCTCACTCACTCTCCACTTGTCCCCAGGCAAAAACTGATCTGGTTTTTGTCCCTATAGATTATTTTGTACTTGCTAGAATTTTGATTAATGGACTCATACAGTGTGTACTCTGTTTTTTTTGTCTGACTTCTTTCATTCCATATAATTATTTTAATAATAGAGTTCCACCCATATTTTTATGTGTATCACTTGTTGGTTTTTATTGATTGTTGAGTAGTATTTCATTATATGCATATAAAATGTTTTGTTTATCCATCTACGTATTGGAAATTTGGATTTCATTATTTGGTTACTACAAATAAAGAAGCTGTGAACATTTGTATCTAAGTCTTTGTATGGACATATGCCTTCATTTCTCTGAGGAGCAGAATGATTAAATCATATGAGAAGTGTATCTTTTTAAAAAAATTTTTGATGGAACTGTATATGGTTGATAAGGATCTTATAATTAATACTAAATTTTGGATCTCAATGAGAAAGAATAATTAGGACTATATAACAATAGACAAAATAATGCAGAACTCATTGAAATTGAAAAGGTACAAAATCTGGAGATTATTCACCCCTTTGAATTATTATCTTGCTCCCATTATTGATGATGATTAAGAATTAAATGTAATCCTACTGACTTTGAAATCTTCCTACATTAACAAACTGAACAACTAGAAATTACTCCTAAAACTTTTTTTTTTAATTTTTAAATTTTTATTTTTTTGAGAGATAGAGACAATGAGCAGGGTAGGGAGCAGAGGCAGAGGGAGAAGCAGACTTGCCGCTGAGCAGGGAGCCCCATGTGAGACTCAATTCTGCAACTCTGGGATCATGACTTGAGCCAAAGGCAGACACTTAACTGACTAGGCCACCCAGGGGCCCCATTGCAAAAATTCTTTTAACCATAGAGTCATAACAGGATCTTGTTAAAAAAAAATTTTACCAAGGTAATTTCATGGTCATATACTGACTTGGTATAACCTCCCATTTTTCCATAAATGAAGAAACTGATCTAGAAAAGTAAAATGTTTATAATTAATAACACCCAACATATTAATGAACTTTTCAGTATGCTATGCTTGCTTATGTCATACTTTAAGACAGTAAACAGAATGATTCAAGATTCATGAGATATTACCTCCACAATAAAACAGATGGCTATTCTCTACAGAATGGCCAACAGATGTATTAGATGAGAACATTAATATTTACTATATGAATCCTTAAAAAGAAATAAAGTAAAATTTTGAACTACATGCAACATTAAAAAATCCAACATATTTGAAGAACTTACCTAAAAATAGTCAAATAAATAAATAAAAATAACTGGCATGTAGCCTTTTAGGACCTGTTCTCAGAAGTTCCATCATATCCCTTCTGCTGCTTCTGTTTATTAAGGCAGTCACAAAGGCCCCCCAAATTTTAAAGAGGCAGGTGGGGGACAGGCAGAGACACAGACTTCACCTCTAGGCTGGGAACTGGCAAGAGCATGTGGAACTGGAAACCTTGTCACAGCCACTTTTGGAAGACTTAGTCCACAGCAGCAAGGCTCTTGCTGAATGTACTTGGGGTAACTTCTAACTCAGTAGAACTGCAGATAACTTATTTTAGTCTATATAAATATATCCAAAAACCAGGCTTAATGTAACATGAAATTGTAAATTACCCTAAAAGAGAAACTTAATCAAATGCATTCTTAAAAAGAACGCTCTTAGTTAGCATGGTGAAAATGTGTGATTTGGGTTATTCACTTGGTTACATCTAATTGGTTACTAAATGGATGCGTGCTTTTGGTTGTAAACGTGTGAGCGAATAAAAGGTAGCTATAACCACAGCAGTCTCCCCGCCTTGCCTGTGTATGTGTGTGTGTGTATTTATATACGCACACACAGATATAATATATATTACTAAAGCTAATTCAGGAATGTCTTTTTTTTTTTGGAAACTGTTTCTTCTTCATGAACCTCATTTCCATTTTTCTGTTCAAGAGTGTGCAGAAGAGGGGGGCGCCTGGACGCCGCAGTCTGTTAAGGGACCGACTTTTCCATGATCTCGGGGTCCTGACAGGGAGCCACCTTGACCGCCTCGGGCCAGCTCGGACCAGCTCCGCGCACATCGAGGAGTGGGCTTGAAGATTCTTCCTCTCCCTCTGCCCCTCCCCCACCCTCTCAAATAAATAAATACGTCTTTAAGAAGAAAAACGATTTAACTTCGTGTTAAAAAATGAAGAGTGTGTGGAAGAATAGCTTAAGACCACTGGGTGGTTGTTCCTACCCAATCGGGAGCCGGAGCAGTGGCGCCGCAGTCCAGCGTTCAGGGGCAGGCTGGTGACCCCAGGTCGGCAGAGAACCACGGAAGAGACGCAGAGGACACCTGCGCGCCTTCTCACCAGCCTGGGCCCTCAGGCTGAGTTGGGAGTAAGTTTGGAAGGCGGAGCAGTCCATTCACCCGGAAATTCTATCTCGGTCACAGCCATTTCAGTCGCGGCCGCCCCTCCTTTCCAGTCCCTTCAGGATCTCTGTAGAAGCACAGAGGGGGTGCGACCTCCCACAGGGGTTCACGACCTCCCACGGGGGTTCACGGACCCGGTGCCCCGCATGCGCGGAACTTCCGGGCCAGCATCCACCACAACTTCCGGGCCAGCATCCACCCCAACAAAGCCGCTGAGGGAGGTGACAGTGTCCACCTCAGCACAGGAGTGTCTGTGTTCTGCAGCACCATGGCGGGCCGGTTGACCTGGGAGGCCTCTGGGAGCGCCCGGTGCTGCGTCCTCAGATTGGGAACCACCGGAAGTCGAGGTTTTCGGAGTCGGCCTGGATCCGGCAAGGGAAGATTCCAGGAACCAAGCAGCCAGCCACAGGGGTGGCCACAGGGTGGCCTCAATGGCAGCAGCAAACTTCAGCCCGCTGGCCAGTATTCCCAGGGACTATGGCACTGACGTCAGCTGGGTTTTCAATGGCGACAAGGGCATGAGCTGCCCGCAGAAGCTTCTCCCACATTCCCCTCAGATTTATGACGTAATGGCATCGCTTCCTCCCCCTACTACCC
Source organism: Lontra canadensis (assembly GCF_010015895.1). Lineage (NCBI taxonomy): Eukaryota > Metazoa > Chordata > Mammalia > Carnivora > Mustelidae > Lontra > Lontra canadensis. Next base: position 4,260,339 of record NW_022631046.1, on the reverse strand, counting down.
CCCTCCCCCAATAATGTACTGCGCTGTTTGGAAGTCAAGGTCGGTGCCACCTCAGTGGGTTCTTGCTGCAAGGAAGTTGAGCACGTCCTCCTCTCCTTCATTTGCAGGACATCTAGTGCTCCATTGTGGAAATTTCCCTTTAATTTATGAGGGAAACCCAGACAACATAATGGGGACCCCACTCTGTATAGCACAGAAAAGAAGGAATATCATTTTTAATAGATTAAGAAAAGCACTTTATTAGTAAATTAGATTGTGCTCAATGTATCTACAGTGAACATTTTGGGAAAGAGACATGAAATTCTACATGAAATTCTGTTATGGGCTGAATTGTGTCTTCCCTCAAAATTCATATGTTGCAGCCCTGATCCCCAGTAGCTTGAATGTGATTTTATTTGAAGAGAGGACCTTTAAAGAGGTAATTAAGCTAAAATGAGGCCAATAGAATAGGCCCTAATCCAGTATGAGTGCTGTCCTTATAATAAGAAATTTGGACATGGCAAAGAGATACCATGTATGTATGTAAAGAGAGACAACCATGGGACGACACAGCAAGACGGCAGCCATCTGCAGGCCAAGGAGAGGCCACAGGAGAAGGCGACTTCCAGCCTCCAGAACTGTGAGCAAATACTCTGTTGTTTAAGCCACCTAATCAGTGGTAGTTTGTTCCAGCAACCTAATAAATTAATACACTCAATCCACTATTTGAAATTAGATATCTCTATTTTTCTAAATATTCTATCAAGAGTTTTCCATCTGAAAACTAAATAAAATGGGGGCAGGGCAGTGGGGGGAGTCTATTCTTTTTAAAATTTCGTGTTTCTCTGAGTTTACCTCCTATACTTTTGCCCCTCATGCACTCATGTCTAAGGCTTTCCGGCCTTGTGTGTTTGGGATCCTTTTAAAAAAGACAGTTCTGAGTATATTCAAAGCATGCTATTACTATGATTACCTAACACAAGTATGGTTTAAGAGGAGAGGTATTATTATGAAGTCAACCTAAAATTTAAATATCATTTTGGTTCTAATTTATCATAAAAAGTGAACAAAGCACATTGGTAGGGTCAGAGCATTTAAGACTTGAGTTAATGGCCATGAAAGGCATTTACACTCCTCCGTGATCACAGATGCATTTCCTTTTCTGTACAATGCTGATGCTACTATCATACAGTCATTATTTAAGCATAGGCTGGCAGGAGAAACAACAGCAAACACCTTTGCTTCAATTAAAGGAGGAAAAATATATTCATAATTTTTTTTAAGTTGCAATTGTTTGTGTCTACTTGCATAAGTAAGTTGGTTTGTGTCTGCATATTTGTGTTAAGATATGAATTAGGTGAATAAATTAAATTATTTATGAGCTGTGTATCCCTGGATATATTCCCTAATCTAAGCCACTGTTCTCTTACCTATAAAATGGTGTTAATATATCTCCAAAAGATGTTGGGGGGATGGTATTAAATAAGAAAACATGTGCAAAACTCTTGGTGGAGTGGCTGATGCATGTAAGTGATCAATAAAATTGAATAACTATATGCTTTTATTATCATAAAACTCAGACATTGAATTAGTCAAAGACCTTAGTTATCTTAGGGCCAGCATTATGCTCTAGAGAGTACACTCTTTATGAGTATTATAGGTTGAATTAAGTTATTCTAGGTTGGACTGAACTGAAATAGTATATTACATTTACCATTGCTTTATATTTCTGATACTTTCTAGAAGTATTCTAATAATGCGAAGAAAATGTTATCAAGTAGTCAAGTATTTAGTTGGGTAAGATAAGCTACATTAAGGAATCTAACTCAGTTTAGGCTTGATTCTTACAAACCCAATGCTTTTAAACAATATGTACTCAGTAACCATGTACCATAAGCAGACATGTTTCAAGGAAAATTAAATAACTTAGTTGATATTCCGATTTTCTCTGGATCAAAATATTTTTCCTTAGCTATCTAAAGTTGATGAATTTGATTTGTGATCTTAAAAGCTTCGATCTTTGTTTCTGAAAAATGGCAAAACATTTTGCTAATTTTCAACTTTCAAGGGTCTGAAATCAGGTCAAGGCTCAAAATTGATAGTGGCACGAGTCTACTCAATTTAGCAAAAGTGTGTTCTCTCTGTTCCTCTCTAAATGTTACAGAGAATTCATTATCTCTTTTTTTACATTTAAAAAACTGAAACAATAAGCCAAGGATATCAACACATCATGAACTCATAATAGACTAGCCTATTTTAATTATTTTTTTCTTGCTTTTACAGTTTGTCATAGCGGAGGATTTCTAAAAAGGTGTGCCAGACCCACAGAACAGGGAGAATGCAGTATAGTGAGGAGATCACTAGGATGGAATTCAGGAATCCAGAATCCAAACCTGACTCCCTAATTAATCATATTATCTCTGGTAAATATCACTAAATTTCTCTGGATCCCAGCCTTCTTTTCTGAAAAAAAGAGGGAGTATGATGTATGTTTATTCTCTATTAACATGTGATTATGCTTTCAAAAAATGGAGAACACAATTTAAATATGAGAAATTTTTTGTGTCATAAGTTGTCTAGTATGGCATATATTTTTTTCTATGAAAGGAAGTATTGAGTAAGCCAATGTCACTCACCTATAGATCTTGTGTGAATTTAATAATGTATTTCTACTACTTACTGCATGCATATTATGTACCATCTATTGGCTGGCTACCATAAACTAGGGATCTGAAATACATTACTATCTAATCTTTAAAGTGCCACTACTAGGTAGTCATTATCATACTGGTTTGATGGAACAAAAGCTACCAAGAGCATCATTCCTATATGTCTGATCCACATGTGCAGGGTTTCCCCTCAGTTGGAGCTAGAAAGCATTATTATTCCCATTTTAAAGATGGAGCTTCTGACGCTCAGGAGGGTGAGTTGACCAAAGTCAAAAATGGAAGATTAGTGACAGATACAGACTCCAACATTGTTGGGAGACAGACACTGGAATCTCCATTTAACCTCTGGGGAAACTGAGGCTCAGAGAGATTAAGGAATCTCCTCTAAATTTCCCAGGTGGAAATTGGTGAAGCCGAGTTTTAAACCCAGGTCTGTCTACTGAAAAGTTAATGTTCTTTCCACTAAAAAAATGAAGCACGTTGGATAAGTAAAATGTGCCTCCTCCTTTCATCTAATGAACAACTGTAAATAAATCATTTTGTGTTTTACATCTCCCTTGTTCATTTTCTCCTCCCTCTTTGGCTACAAAGCCTTTGTCTGTTCTTCCACCTGATTTAGCTGATCTCCAAAAGTGAAACCTGTTCTATTTTCTTTACAGAAAGGAAAACTTATGTGGCATTACACCTATTTTTTTTTTTTTTAACTAGCCTTGCTTATATTGTTAAGAGTTCTTAGGATTATCTTCCTTAATGATACCAGATCTTTGATATATTAGATTTAGGAGAACAGCTTCAGCATAAGGATTAATTGACAAAAACTCTTTCTTGAAGTTCAGATAGGAAAACTTCGTACCACTGCAAGTCAAGATTTTAGTCAACCCTCTTTGTTCGCTATGTCCTACGGTGCCAATATTCTTTAGTGAACCTTCTCCCTAGGAAGCCTTCCTTCTTCAAATACCTTCTTTAGATTCACCGTCAGGTGCTTTAATACTTTGACTACTTTATTTCTGCTCAATGCAAACTTTTTAGTTTCTCCTTTTCTAGTTAGCACCATTGGAAACCAGATGAAAGGCAGCTTCTCACTTTGCACTGATAGTTGATCAAGATAAACCAGGAAACACAAAGGTTACAGAGATGATATTGTTCAAGCTATACTAAGGTCAGGTAACCAGAAACCCAATAATGGGGATTAGGGTAAAAATCAGCACAGATAATCTTCCGCTTCCAATGTTTGCCCTGAAAAGACTCAGTGCTAGCCTATTTCCTTTGCTCTACATAAAAGATCCTTGTTCGGCTTTCAGGGTCCTTCATTGTCGTGAAATCAGTCATTTGAATCAGAGTCCTTAAGGACATTTTCCACGCTGAAGGTACTCCTTTGAAAGGTAACTAATTATCCTATAGACCTGACAGCTACCCAGCATGCCCTAGGACTTGACAAGTTATTTTCCACCTTTTGACCACACAAAAAAACTCTACAATGTAAATACTATATTATCAGAAATATTTAACTTACTTCTTAGTCCATAAATTCTTCTATTTAACAAGACAAGTCATTAACAGATGCAGTAAAACATCATGATTAGAAGGATAGGTTTTTAGAGTCACTCAGGTCCAAGTTAAATCCAAGATTGGTCACTTCCTAGCTTTGTGACCTTCAGTACTCACTTAACTCCCTGTGGCTCAATTTCCTAATCTGTAAAACAGGGTAATCATACTCACCTTATAGGTGGATTTGATCATCTTGCTTCTCTTTCTCCAAATAATGGCAAGGATTAACAGCACCCTATACATAGATGGTTTACCAAAACCAAAAAGTAACAGTTGTGTTAGGAGTATTGCAAGGATTGTTGTATAGATCACTATAAAGATTAAATAATATACACAAAGTACTCAGCATTTGGTAAGTGTTCCATAAACAGTTATGAACTGACCTCAAGCCAATTTAATGTGCACAACTTTTAGGTTATTTGTGGTATGTTATGTAGCCACCAGATCATACTGAAAGCAAATCACAGACCAAATTCTGTAACACATACAGACCAGTACATTGACAAACAGACACAACTCAGGTATTCTTTAAAGCTTGATAAAGTCCCAACTTTTTGTAGTTAAGTGATCTTATTAACATCTTGCATGAAATATTTACTCAAGACAGACACATCATTAGAAATCCTCCCACACAAGTGACTGGAATCAGTCTCTTTATGTCTCAAGTTGAGGGTATCATTTCCTCTGCCAAAGGCAGACTTCCTTGAATTCTTATACCCTATACGTGTCTATACCTCTAAAACAATTTTGTCCAATCCATATATCCCGAAGAGCTTCAATATTATCAATGAGCCTTTCTTACATGAATGGTGTTAAGTCATAAGCAACGCTTGTCCTGCCTAAAAAAAATTATTTGGCCATATAGTGTGCTATGAGTGATATCTAACATTCTTATTTTTAACATATTTCCAACATCTATAAATAAGGTAGATTTGTATGGTATAGATATAGATAATAAAAGTGGTGGCATTAGTATTCTCTAGAGCCTGGAACTTCTAGTTAGAAAGCTAGCTGGCTAGCCCTGGACTGAAAATCCTCACTAGAGTGCTTATAGCACCTAGGGAATGTACCTTCAATTAAATCACTCACACACAGACACACACACACACACACTCACACCCCCATCCTACATATTTTAAGGTAAATGAAAAGTATCACAGCAATAATCAGTACAATTTAAGCATGCATTCTTTACAAGTGAAAAGAAAGTATATAATAAAAAATTAATTATTAGGACAACAATAACCTTACTTTTATTAACTATCTCACAGTCTCACCTGGAGTGTGGTCTTCAGAATAAGAAAGGTGATATCTCGGATTTGCCATACGAGCCGTCATAGCATGAAATGGCAGCTTTGAATGGAAACAATAAAGAAAAGGAAGGTAGGTGAGGGTGGCTGGTGTATGTGATGAGTGATGACAATGTCTAGGGCTTAGTAGCTGTTTTTAAAGTTGGATCTCAAGATTCTGAAAGCCCTCTCTTTCCTCAAGGCCTCTGGATAATAGGTTGAAAATTGGTCAAGATCCCCATAACCTCTAAAGATGGGGTCATTACAGTCAGTTTCTAGCTGAGGGAAAACACAGACAATGAGGTACATTGTGAACAAATGTCTTTTATCCAAACTTGATAAGTGGTCTGATGACGCTGAGAGAGACATGAAAAATCTGCTACTTGTCTAATTAAGTTGCACATCCACCAAAAAAAAAAAAAAAAAAAAAAAATCTACACTGCTTATTTCAGACTATGGAACCCACAATGGTTAAGTTATCTGCCGCCTAGCCACCTTCATGTCAAGCGCATTCCTTATCACCTAAAGACACTCCCCCAAAAAAGAAAGAAAGAAAAAAAATTCCAAATATGTGACAGCCTCTCTGGCATTCCCTGTTTATAGTTTTTGGAGAAAGAGATAACGAGGGGAGTTGCATTATATCTCGTCATAGAGCCTTATAAAGTAGTGTATTGATCTATATCTCTGCCCTCGTTATTAACAGTGCCGTTCAAAAGCTGTACAGAACAAATGTCAATTAGGAAATAAGCCATGCTCTAGAAACTTCTCATTTAAGTGATTCATTAGAGAACACATTTCAAAAGAAGAAGATAGAAAAGAACACTGCTACTGTTGGAGCCACAGATCTCTTTTAAAATCAGATAACTGAAGAGGGTAACATCACTGCCAAAAACACCAACATAAATTAATTAATTTATCTAGTATACATAAAAGTTATGAGACACACATGAAAATCATAACCAGGAAAATTATGCAAAAGTGTACAATTAGACATATATTTTTTAAATGTCATGGAGCAGAGCAGAGGGAGCTCTGGTAAAATATATAAAATTTGTAACATTTCATGGTATTTGAGCATCTAAAATATATGTATGTTCAACAGTGTCCTATGTTCTGGGAGTACAGACTATAGAAAAGCATATTCCCAGAATACACATATTTAGAAAATCAATTTTTACTTTTCTTCTTCTCTAGAAATCCTTCTCTGAATAATCTTTAAATCATTTTCTTATTAATAATAAATCACTCTACGATAAATAAAGGTCGCATATTTACTCTTTGATCTTGATTCCTTAGAGGTAGTGCTTCTGGACTAGTGTTTCATAAGTCATTTCTGGAGATGTAGATTCTGCCCCTCATTCAGATTAGCCCTTTGTGACCTCAGTTTCTGCATCTGTAAACTACATTTATCAAAACTGTCTTCTAGTTTTAAAAACTATGTGTTGGAACACCTGGGTGGCTCAGTCCGTTAAGCTTCTGTCTTCAGCTCAGGTCATGATCCCAGAGTCCTGGGATAGAGCCTTACATCGGGCTTCTTGCTCATCAGGAAGCCTTATTCTCCCCTGCCTGCTGCTCCCTCTGCTTGTGCTTGTTCTCTCCTTCTCTCTCTCTCTCTGTAAAATTAATAAATAAAGTCTTAAAAAAAATAACAAAAAATAAAAACTATGTGAAATAAATTTCTGAAATCTCTAAGGATTAGAAAAAGATAAGCAAAATGTTTTTATAAGTGAATTGAAATAATTATACCTCTTTTATTAGAAGATAAATTTTGAGTCAAAAAACATTCATTAAACCTTTAGTAGCAAACACAATGACATGAAAACATAGTTGTTTTATGAAGCCCTGCTCTCTAGAATGTTCCCATGAAATTCCCACAGCTCACTTTACTCTTTGACTTAATCACATTTTTTTTTGTTTTTTGTTTTTTGTTTTTGTTTTTAAAGATTTTATTTATTTATTTGAGAGAGAGATTGAGAGTGAGTGAGAGAGAAGATGAGAGGGGAGGTCAGAGGGAGAAGCAAACTCCCCATGGAGCTGGAACCAACGCGTTACCCAACCCCGGGACACCAGGATCACCACCTGAGCCTAAAGCAGTGGCTTAATAAACTGAGCCACCCAGGTAAACCTGACTTATTACATTTTGAACAATATCCTTTTCTCCTTCACTGAGTGAGGATTCGTGTATTACAAATTAATTTTCCCATTAATTATAAACCTAATTAAGGTTATAAAGAATGAACAGACACTCTGCTTCAAAGAGGAAGTATTATTTTAATCAGAATTTGAATAATGAAAAGGAGGTTTCAGGCAGAAAATAGAGAAAAAGCTATTGCAGGAACAGTGTGAACTCAGGAACAAAGGTGTCAAAGAGAAAATGTTAAGAAGTCCAATATGGCTAGTTGAATGAAAGTGGCTGATACAGCAAATGAACCTAGGCAGCTCTAAACATTGTGGCCAAATTGTGAGGAATTTCAGATTTCATTCTGTAGGTACTGAGAATCAAAATACATTTATAGACAGTAAAGTGGTGTGACTAGATTTTTACAGATGCTACTGAAATGTTGGCAGTGAAGTTGATATGGACTGGAATAAAAAAAAGACCAGGGGCAGAAGGACGATTGGTGGATCTGCTGAAACAGTTTAAGTGAGATTCATGAGACTCTGAAGTAGGGCCGTGGATAATGGAAATGGATATGATGTTTTAAAAGGAAATTATTAGTCATCAGGAGGTATTCAAAAATATTTGTCAAATTGATTAATGAATAAATAATATGAATTATTTCTATAAAATTAAACTAGTAATTTTAAATATGCCAGGAAATTCCTTCTTGAAGATCCATTGGATTTCTTTTCTTTCATATTCCTACTAAAATGTTTAAATAAGATTATTCCTTTAGAATTTCTTGATATCACGTTTTCTTTGGGCCATAATGGCTAATATCTTCTTGATTATTTGATAGATGTAGAGGATAATGATCTATCTGTATTATAATTATCTCCTTGAAGCACTAATTCTTTTATTTTGCCAAACTCCATTTGATATGTGATCAATATTTATTGAAAACACTAAATAATTTAGAACTTTCTGAATTAATATTATGAAAAATTCTAGAATTTCACAGAAGAGTTTACCAATAATTTAAGTATTTAGTATCCTTGGCAATGTTCACTAATCTTTTTTCCATAACGAAGAAAAAAATGAACTAAACAAATGGGTTTGATGATATTCTCTGAATACCCAAAAATATGGGTTATTCAAAGAATACTCCATAATTTTTTTTTTTTCATCAGTTCTAAGGCTGGTAAAAATCACCCACCTATAAGGATAGGGGAAGATTCACATTTTTATAGTTCGGCAATTCCACAGGAAAGAGGTAATCTTTCCAATCAACTTCAGTAGATAAGTCCCACAGTGGATGCTAACTGGTCCATTTTAGCTGTAGTACTCCTATCTCACCAACCCCTATGTGGAGCTGCAGAGGCAGGGGGTGAGGTACAGAGCCTTGTGAATTATAATCCCTCATGAAAGACATGTAATCCACTATGAATTCTGCTGGAAAGAAGTGGGGGTGCTGATAGCAGAGAAGAAGAGTAGGAAAGTGTGCTGGGATAATAAATGCTTACCATAGTCCATATGCCTGGGTTAGAGCAATGCTTTTTCTCCTTAACTGTTTGAAGGACCTTTAAGGAACTACTTTGCCTTGTTAGTTCTCAGTTTCCTTATCTATCAAATAGAAAGATTATCTCCCTTACATGACTGTTGTGAGAAGTTAGTGACATAGCATAAAGTAAGGGCCTAGCACAATCCCTGCCTCATGTCTGGCATCAGTAACTTAATTAGAACTGTAGTAAGAGATTGACTATGTTCGGCTCACTGGACTTGACATTGATGATAAAATAACGAGTGAGGACAGGCATAGTCAGTGACTTTAATCAAATAATCACCCAGACAAATATTAAACTGCAGCAGCTTTGTAAGTGCTACACTAGAGAAGGAATGCATACTTGAGTTTATATTAAGAGAGGAGTTGACTGAATCAGAGTTTAGAGAAATCGTGCCTAAGGAAGAGAATATAGAGAATATTGAATTGAGACCTAATAAAGATGAGAAGATATTTACTAGGCAAAGAGAAAAGGGTTGAGCAAAGTGATGTAAGCAGAGGCAAAAGGAAGGAGATATGCAGAAGCTCTGAGATTGGAAGGAATCATGAGGAACAGAAAGAAGGCCCGTGTCTGAGCAGGGGCGTACAAAACGCACTGACTTTGGAAAGGCAGCAAGGGGCCAGACCCTGGAAGCCATGAAGCCTTTGCTAAGGTACTTATTTCCTTATCCCAAGAGCAATGACAAGTCACCAAAGAGTTTTCAGCAGAGGAAGTTACATAATCAAAAAGTGATTCTTGTCCTTCTCCATTTCCATTACCCCCAAAGATGGGAATGGATGGCAACTCTCTGGTTTGGCCTGGTCAGACCATAACAGTTTCAGTCTGGGGTGTCTGTTTTTTTAAAGAAAGGTACTGAAAACACCTGTATCTAATACAGGGCAGTCACAAAATGGTGATGAACAAGAGATGTTTCAAATGAATGAGACAAGACTTACAGGACTTATTTACTAAATTAAACCTGTCTCTTAACAACAACAAATGTGAAACTGAAAAACATAAACTGTTTCCAACCATTAATCAAAAAGAGCATGATGGACAAAGTAGCATTGAAAGAATGCAAGTAAAGACGAGATTATCATGGAGAGACTTTTCTTCCAAATGTTGAACTTCCTGAACCCTAATGGGAGCCTACTATTTCTGCAAGAAAACATTCCCTGTATCTCCTATCCACTTAGGGCGTAGCTCTGACACTTGTTCACTTTTAAGTAGCTCCTGGATTCCTTCTGCTAAGGGACTGGATACCTGCCTGTGTCTCCTCCAAAGGCGCGCTGCCTTTAAGGGAGATCTCAGTCTTTCTGACCCACTTTGGACCTCCCCATGAGCTTGCTGGAGAATCTTTGAATTGCATACAAGCTCTTTCTAATCTCTTAGATATCTGCTTCTTATTCTCTTGACTTGATTTCAAATAACATGATTATACAGCAAAACTGTGGTGCATCACTATGAAGGAGACAGAAGACATGGTTATGGATAAGAGAGTCAATGATGATTTAAATGCAGCTAGAGCCACTGAGCTGTGCAGGTGGGAGGAGGAGACAGAACAGAGAAGGACAAAGAAGGGAAGGAGGAAGAAAGGAGGGTAAGAGTACAATGTAGAAGGTGAACATATTGAATACTGAGATGAATGACTTAGTTGAATAAAAAGAAATCACCCGAATTTCTGAGAGGTTCACCTTCTGGTTTCTTTAAACCTGGCCTAATTTATTAGCCCTTCCTTCTTATTAGTTTCATAAGATTAATATGGTTATTGATGTTTGCCTGTTTTTGTAATTCTACCAACTTCATTATTTTTGTCACATATGCCTTCCCTTAGTACTAGTTATTATTTATTTAATACTATACATTAAACTGTCTTTAAATTGACTTTTTTTTTCCTAAGAAACAACTTGGAATCATCTGTTTGATGTGATATTTATACATATTCTATATGTATACATTTAAAAATATATACATTTTAATCCATAATCATTTGATAAAACAAACAAAAATATTAATCTGTGCACTACCTAAAATCATCTTGGGAACATTTATAGCTATGCATGTCACACTGCTATACCCACAATTTGAGGCAAGGTAATAGAGCCTGCCACAGAATCTGAAACAGCCTTTCTCATACTCAATTGCCATTCTATTAGCGTATAGTAAGACATTCAGGAGTGTAGATTCTTTATGCACAATGTCTAAGCAAGTATTTGGAAGATTTTGGCATAACAAAATTACCCGCAAGGGCTGGTTAAAATTGGGATTACTTGGGAGGAGTCTTTAATTAAATGGTTTTCCAATACTGTCATACGTGCTTCTGTTTTCAGGCTTCTTTCCACTTCTCCTTAAAGTGGTTTGCAGCACGATTCTAATTGAAAGTAAAAACAATCATTTAATACTACAAACTTTTCTTGTGGTCCTTTTTTCCAAATATTTGTTTTCATAACGATGGACAGGGATGCATTCTTCTAATTGGGAGGGGCAGCCACATGGAGCAAACCACCTGATGAAGGAGGGCACAGTGACATACCAGGTCCCCAAATTTGTTTGCTATTATGTGAATGTGGTAGACGGAATAATGGTAGTTGGAATAATGACCCCCCAATTACATGGCAAAGGGGAATTAAGATGCAGTTATTATTGTTAATCAGCCAGTTTTTTTTTTTTTTTAAGATTTTATTTATTTGACAGAGATCACAAGTAGGCAGAGAGACAGGCAGAGAGAGAGAGAGGAGGGGAAGCAGGGGGAAGCAGGCTCCCTGCCGAGCAGAGATCCAGATGCGGGGCTGGATCCCAGGACCCTGAGACCATGACCTGGGCCAAAGGCAGAGGCTTTAACCCACTGAGCCACCCAGGCACCCCGTCAGCCAGTTTTTCAAAATAGGAAGATTTTCCTGGATTATCCACAAGGTCCTCAGAAGTAAAATAGGGAGACAAAAGGGAAAGTCAGAATGGTTTGAGGCCAGAAGAACTCAACTCACTATTACTGACTTTGAAGATGAAGGAGGCCATGAGCCAAAGAATGTGGACAGCTTCTAGAAGTTGAAACAGGCAAGACAAGGAATGCTGCCCTAGAGCTTCTATAAGGAATGCAGCACAGCCAACACTTAGCCCAGTGAAATCCATCTTGGTCTTCTGATCTCCAAACCATAAGATAATACACTTGTGTTGTTCTAAGCCATTAAATTTGTGGTTATTTGGTACAGCAGCCATAGAAAACTAATTCAGTGAGGTTCAAATTTTACCTAGTTTCTGCTCTCATGGTTATAAGTTTGGCATATTTATTTGTTAACAAAGGCACACTGAGCTAATTAATGCAAATTTCGAATCCTACTCATTAAAATACCTAATTCCTAAATTTATACATTATTCTTTTTCCAAAAAAAATTATTGATGTTATGTCTGATTAACATTTTGTTTTAAAAAATTAACACAATTCTTTTTAATGGTCTCCAGTTATAAGAACAAAAATAGAAGAGTTTTGTGGAGGCAATAAAATACTTGCTCTAAGTATTTTTTTTTAAAGGCTATAGAGCCAGAGGACTCTTGATTCAGATTAAGATGTAGCATTTACTACATTTAGCTGTAGTTTGGGAAAATTGACCGAAGCCTCTGTTTTGTCATCCATAAGATGGGAATAAAAATGATAGTTTTGATAAGTAAAATCTTCAAAAAAAAAATGATAGGTTTGAGGTTACTATAGGTTTGAGGGAGAGATTCAACAAAAGAATCTACCAAAAGTCCTCTGCATGGCACCTGGTATGTAATTAAGTTAATCACATAATGATGTTAGCTACTACCACTGTTTTTTCATTATCTTTCTGATTTCCAAAATATCTCTAACAAAAAAGTACAACTTTCAAACACTTGCTGTTATGACCTGCATATTTAATAACCTATAGCTTCTCTTTTGATGTTAATTTCTAAAGAAGCAGCAGGAAACCATTCTTAAAATAGCATCTCCCTCAGAATACTTAACCCAGAGTCAACAATTCTTTTTAAAATTATATTCATTCATTCACTAAATTGTTAAAAAAAAAAAAAAATAGAGGGGTAGGACAATGGCCTAACTACAGATCCAATTAAGCTCTCCCACCCCCGTCCCCAAGGCGGGGCGGGGTGAATTCTTTGCTAGGCACCCAGTGAACTCCTCTCGCGAACCGCCTCAGTGTGAAAGCGGGGAGCTCCCAGCTCTCCTTAGCGCGCGTCTGTCCCCGGGCGGTGCCAGGTGAATCCTGGCGGAGCAGGGAGGCCGAGCCGGGACTCGCAGCACCCGGCACGCGGCGCGAGCTGCGCCTGCAGGTTAAGCTTCACCCTCGGCGCTCTCGTGGCTTCCCCCTGGTGTGCGCCCGCGGCGGCCAGGCGAGAGGAAGCGCTTGGCCTGATTCGTTCAACTTCGGGGGCATTGGCCGCACTCTGGCCGCCCTCCCGGGTCTCCCCCCCGCGCCCCTGCAGCGTCTCGTTTCCCCGGGGCTCCGGAAGGGAAGGAGGCGTGTCCGGAGCAGGCGGGAGGGACCGGTATAAAAGTGCTGGCGGCGCGCCGGGCCGGGCTTCACTTGCCGCCTTGCGCCGGGACGAGGAGCGCCGCGGGAAGCACGGGCAGTGGAGAGGGCGCTGCGCTCGGGCTACCCAATGCGTGGACTATCTGCCGCCGCTGCTCGTGCAGTATGCTGGAGCTCCAGAACATCTAAACGGAGTCGCCACACCGCTGCCTGGGCTGGATCACAGCGCTGCCTTTCCTTATGAAGAAGACACAAGTGAGTAGGGCGCACCGGGAGCTTACCGGCTCTCCTAGAAAATCGCTCCCGGAGCCCGGGGGTGGGCGAGGGGAGGCTGGCTCGTCTCCGCACCCGCTGCCGGGGCGTGTGGGGCTGTTCCCGCGGGACGAGCCAAGAGGGTGCGAGGGAGGCGGGCGTGGAGTGCGAGTCGGAGCCGCCCTGATCGGGTGAGCCAGAGAGGAGTGGGAGCGATGAGACGGAGCTGGTGTCAAGTTTGGAGTCGAAGCCGTTAAGTTTGGAGCTGTCAGTCGGGAACCGCAGTTCCTTTAAAATGGAAGGATCTGCTGCTCTTTGGTCGGAGAGTTATCACGGGAAGGCATTTCTTTGCATGGGAGATATTTTCCCGTGGGTCCCGGGAGATTACAAAACAGCTCCCAGAACACCACGCTCGCTGACTCTCGAACCCAGGTTTTTGTGCAGCGCCTAGGTAGGTGGGCGCGGGGCTCGTGCGGACGCGGGTGCAGCGGAGCCAACGGGAGCCCCTTAGCAGCGGCGCTCCGCGAGGCGGGGAACCTGCCCGCCAGCCCCGGAAACTTGGCTCTGCGCGGTCTTTGCCAGGTTTGCGGCTCTGGGTGAGTTTCCAGAGAGCCATCGATGGGGTAATACCACCACAGTGCACCCACCTTCTTCCATTACAGAAGAGAGAAAAAAAGTTTGTTGTTGTCGTTTTGTTTTGCTTTTTAAACAGGCACCTCTAATGATAGTTATTGAGGTAATTCCCAGTGCGGCTAAATTGTGCATTATACATAAACACTGTGAGTAAAGCACCGCCCAGGGGTACAATTAGACTTTTTTTTTCCCCTTGAAGCAACTATCTGGCTTACAGTTTGGAAAGGCCTGCCACGGTACTCCCACCCACAGTTCCTTTCTCCACTGCAGTTCTTACCTCTTCCCACTTCTCCCCTTAGGGATTTATCTGTGTGTCTGCCGCGAATTGGGTAAAGCTGCCCTTTCACCCCCCAGGAGGATCTATCAGAGACTGCAATTCCGAGGGGTGGAAGTGGTGGGGTAAAAGGAAACAGAATTTGTCCATATCGTCTGTTTAAGATGAAGGTATCCATGTGCTGAAAATGCTTTGCTGCATGAATTGCTTTGTATCCTATTTTAAATTGATGTGTGGGCCTGAGAAGTGTACACATTCAGAAGGAAGGAGGAAGAATGGAGCCCGATGCACAGGTGTGGAAAGGGCAGGGGAAAGGGACCCTTCCTGGCGGAAAGGAGGTTTGTGCTGTTTGGTGGGCGGCTGCCGGAGACCAAGGAGCAGAGCACAGGTTCCTCTCCAAAACGGATTAGTTTACCGGCAAAGCATTGAACACCACAGCCAGGATCACCGCACTGTGCTCTTGAAATGCAAATGTTAGAGACTGGCACCGAAAGAAAAGTTTTAATGTAATTATTTGACTGGTGCAAGCTTTCTGCTTTGTGGAATAATAAGCGCAGGGGACCAATTCCTTGTTCTAGGAGCATCTCCTCACATGAATGGTAGTGGTGAGACCCAGTGGAGAAATTGCTATGTTCTAGTTTAGGAGGGGTGGGGGGGAGCCGAAACCTTCTTATTTAAACAAGAACACAGGAGCCAGATCAGGTTAATGTCCAACACTCCAAAGGGAGACGATGGACTATCATGTCACTTTGAGAGTCAGTAGGATTGATGATCCTTGCACCCTTCCTTTGCAAAACAAATGTGAGCTCTCTAATCTCCTTTCTCGCTTTGATTAAATGGCTGTGTAAATCGGATTACATGGAATAATTCCATTGAAAACTAGAAAGAGGTCGATCTAGCCTGAAACGCGGTGGCGTTAGTGACTCAGTGCTGCCGACCAGGGACATTTGAGACCGCTAAGTATTTTAGAAATGTGACCTGCTCCAACCAAGTTAAAGTGCAAGCCCTTGGGGGATCTTGCTGATGTTAAAGGGTTTGCAGGCAAAGGAGGGCAGTGCCCTTGTTGAATGAAGGCATTCATTGCCTGGGATCTAATGACCTTCAAGGTTTCCTTTAAGGATACTTCTAGCAATTCCACATTCTTGCCACTACAAAGGAAGACACTTGGAAATAGTAGGAAATAAATAAAATCATGGAAATAGGGGAGGGGGATTAAATCCTTCTTCATATTGTTAAATTTCCTAATCTGGAAGTTAGAAAGAAATTTTCTGTGCAATTCTATGTGGATGGAGAATAGCATAAGGAAATTAGACATTAATAAGTAAGGTCTTTTTTTTTTTTTTCCTACTGCATCTAATGATATCCTTGCCAGGGAGGAATGTCTATTAATGTTCAACAGCTTAAGTAATCATTTATAATTATGGTATCCATACCAGAATTCTATCATAAAGCAACTGGTTCTGTACGTTTCCACTACCCAAGATACAAAATGAGAATTTAATAATAGTAATAATAGTGATAAATTTTAACTTGAATTATAAGCTCTCCAAGAATCCCAGGGACACACAGGCATTTTGGCTTTTCACTCGAGCCAAATAAGTGTGGAAATTCCATCAACAACCACTTGGAGCTTGATAAATGATTCTGTCATTTATTTAGCTTGAGTGATGGACTTCAGTATTTGGAAAAGAATTACACGGGCAATAGTCCTTAGGAGCAATTGTAACAATAAATTGAGTCATGAACCTACAGAAATGAATGTGCTTTGCATTTTTCAGATTTCTGCTTGTATTTTATTCATATTGTGTGGTTTTACATCTTCAGAAGACAATTGTGGCTCTGGCTTAGAAGGAACATCTATTTCAATGTGTAATTGTTTTTTCAATGTAATGCTCTGATATACTGGTATATTAAATAACAATTGTGCAGTTTATTTGGCAAGACTGGTTAGAAAGGAGCTGTCAGTTTAATGGCCCGGAGCCATGTTTATTAATGTTGTACTTATATTTTAGTTTTGAGATGGTTTGTGAGAGTTTTCATGACTGCTGTCAGTTTTAGAAATACCAAGACAGGAAAAATTCATCTTGCAAACAGTGTAGAAAGGCCATTTTAGGCACACATTAGTTCTCAGAAAAGAAACAAATAGAATGCTTGTTAGTTTTTGTTATTCCACAGAAAATACCCTCTTTTGTCTTTATGAAATTTGTCATCTGCGTGATGATGCAAATTTTAGAAAAAATTAACATTTATGAAAAGAGCATTTCTAAATTTTGTCCTTAAAGTCAATTTGGAATGCGTGCTTTGAATAATTCTAATTTATATACTTTTAAATCGATATACTCTGCCAAGACTTTAAAAGTCAAGTGCTAAGTCAATTACATTTAATAGAAAACAAGGAAAGTAACCATATGGAAATCTGAGAGCATGAGCCAAACAAATTAAAATTGCTAAATTTTTTTATTTATATCTAACTACCAGTTTGAAGATAGCAATTGTGAGTCACATTTTTTCCTTTAATGATAAGTGACTGAAATTCCTCCATCACCATAAATAACATTAAAAAAATTTAAAAAAAAAAACAAAAAACTCTGCCCAAATAGCTAGTCAGAATATTGAAGGAAAGTTTCTTGCATGGTCCATTGAACCCCACTGCATGGGCCTTCCCCATCCGTGTCTAGGGAGTAGCTAAGCTATTATGGAGAGATTGTGGGCTCTTGCTTTTGAAGACTTAAATTCTGATATCTGTTTTACCACTGGTAAGACAAATGATCCTCAGGCAAATGGTTAAACTTCTTAGGATTTCCAGGTTATAATCTATATGATGATTATCAACTAGTTACAAAGATTCTTCTCATACTATGATTGTAAAGGATTAAACAACAATTTTTATTGGTCTTTATCCCAGCACAGTTCCTTGCTATAGTACAATCAGAATTTATTGTCCCTGAGAAGAGAATCTCCTTGCCAGCAATTTATAAGCCAGAGAAAAACTGACTGTTGCATCTAAATGATGCTGAACCAGCAAAACAGAGAGACCAAGTTTTTATAAATCTGGATCTGTGGATTCAGTGCCTCCCATTATAGGTTGTTATCTGTTTATAGACTGTAATTAACACACAGCAAACTAGGACTGTGTGAAAACAAAGGCACTATGTGGCATGAGCCATGTTAAATCCTTTAAAGTTTTTCTTTAAAGGTAAAACAGAATAAGAGCTTTAGAATTGAAAATAAAGATAGGAACTGGAAGTATTATTACCATATCTGATTCACTTCCATATTTCCACATTCTTGTGAAGTTGCCCTGGTGTGATTCTGTTTATTGTGGACTAAAGGTACTTGCTTTTCTGAGGGAGGCCACACATTTGTTTCTACAGGGTATCTTTACCAGGCAACGTGCAGTGACTTTTTTTTTTTTTTTCATTATGCAAGTTTGTGAGTTTTTTTTTTCCTTGATTACCTTAATGTTCCCTTTTATAAATTAGGGTATAAAGCATTTGGATATGAATCTGAGGAATGATACTTTATCTTTGTTTTCCAGTACATGAATCACAAGCGGCTGCAAGAGACTCTTTTTTTGGTGTTAGTCACCTGTGTAGTCAGAACAGTTTATAAAACAAATTGAGGGAAGGCCAGGAAGCTTTTATAATCTACACTGTTTCCAGAGTTATTTTGTATAGACTTCGTCTCATAGAAACCATTGACTGTAACTTACTAATTTATAGATGCAGCAAGATGTTTTTGCCTTTTCACTTAAGTATGTGTATACTAAAAACTGTTTACAAGCGTCAGGAGTTTGAGAAATTATCATTATTTCATCTCTACCTATTTCCTTCTGTCCAGAAAAAAAAAGGAGTTGGGCAGAGGTGGCTGATTTTCTTATAATTAGGCCTCATGGTTCTTTTTTTAAAATCACAATGTATGTCATCTAAAGAAAGACTGTTCTTTATGTAGCTCTCTTTCTCTTTTGGCTACGTTTTACTATTTTTCTAGGTTGCCACATTGACTTGGATGTTAGGGGATGGAGTTCTTTTGCTAGCCCAGATACTAAGTTGTATGACTTTGGGAAGGCATTTTAATCTCTTCCAACCTTAGTTTCCTCAACTGTAAAGTAAGAAAGAATGTGGGAGTAGGTGATTTGTAAGTGCCTTTCAGTTCTAAAGTTTTTCATTTCTGAGATACTAGTAAAATAGAGTTTTGAACCACATGGCATTTAAACTTCCTTTGATTTGGAGAATAATGTAGCCATTACTTTGGTGTGAATACAAATTATAACCATTGTTTTATGATTATGAACCAGCCAACGGGAAGAAGTGAAAGAGATTTAAGTATAAGATGTTGTACTTTGGGACATTCCATCTTCTACTTGATAATTCTCTATAATAAGAATGCTATTTATAATTCCTATTTTAGCCATATCCATAGTTGAAGAGGATCTTTCTTTCTTCTTAATCTTTAAATTCTCCAGGGGAGGAAGAATCCTAAGGCAAGGTCAGACAGCCAGAGGAGGTAAGCTTACAAAAGGTCATGAATGCTTCCCAGTATTTGCTCCTCTTTGCTGCCCTTGCAGTCGCCAACATCTGTGTGCAGGGAGTGGAAAATGGAGAGAATTTGGTCATGCAGTAGAGGTATTAGTGGGCAGAATCAGAAGAATGGGTCCTATGTGCGGCTCTGGCTTCAGTGCCCATCACTGAGTCTTAGTAGGCTTGGGCAAGTCTTGGGCAAGTCATGGGCAAGTTACAGGCAAGTCTCTGAGTGGTAGTATTATCCGTGAATTGCACCCTAGAGTTAATCCTGAGAAGATCGTGAAGAGGAGGGTGTGTAGCTGGACATAGAGAAGCTGAAAGAGGGAACAGCCCTTTTGCTTCAGGGAAAAGATAGTTCCTGTGGGTGACCCTTGGCTGAGTCTTTCCTTGCCCTGGCTTTTTGCAGATCCAATACAGTCTCTGGAACACCTCTTGCTTGCCTTCTTTCCTTAGCTTCTCTCTAAAACTGACATTAGCTCAGGGTTGGGGCAAGCCTGGTAGCCAGCACTAGGTTTTCCTTAGCGATCAGAAGCCACGACAGTCCTTTTCTTGTTGACATGAGAATATCAGAAGATCAGGTGGACCTCTCTTCCAGACAAGGGACCATGGGTTTCTCAGAAAATACAATCATGACAATGATGCCAATGCTCGTCTCCTCTAAATGCCCTCAGTCAAGTGAACTACCTACTAAAACAAACAAGAGGCAGGGATGCAGACTGTTAAGCAAGTAACAGTAGCTATAGACCAGCTACTAGGATGCAGGAATTCAGCCCCTGACTTTGCACGTGTAGCTGTTGCCTTGGGGCTTTGAGTGCTACCCATTAGAATGTGGTCTTCACGGCGGCCCTTAAGGTTTCTTTCTTTGTTCCTGGTACACAGACAGCAGCTCAAAAATCCAGCAGTCACCTTGCAAAGGATGCCTTGCTCCCATGGGAAAGGGCGTAAAAGGCAAGAAAAAGTGCAAACCCACCGCCCCTGCTCACTTGAAAAAATAAGCCTCAGTCTCTGTCACCTTTACAGAAAGGGCGTCTGCACTGCGTAACGTGCCTCCCCCTGCAGACTTGGGAGGAAAGAGCACAGCCCAGAGGGGGCCATTGTGTTTGCTTGTATACGCACGCACTCTGTCACCCTTTTCAGGAGCAAAAGTTCATCTTCTGAACAAAAAGCCCCGTGGGTGCTGAGAACTTTTGCCTCTTTTACCTTGACGTAAAATCTCTGAAGCCAATGACCTCTCCATTTAAGTGCCTTGACTAAACTCCAGTATGGAAACGCCTCTTGTAATTGGTTTCTTTCTTCTAATGCAAGTGTTTGAATGGTGTAGTAACCAGCTCACCTATAGCAATGACAACTTAATGGTGGCTATTTACTGTGAGGTTCTCTCTTGTGCTGAGTTTTCCACCACCTCCTTGGGGTCCCTTTCTCAATGCCCTCCTAAGCAACTATGTTGTGAAAACACACAGATTCCTTGATTTCCAAGAAGAGTGTTGCAGAGAAAGTGGTTGTGTTAGAGATGTCTTGCCTTCCTCCTGGGATGTGTTGTCCATATGGATGGCTATCAAAATTTATATTCACTGTAGACCTTCGGATGAGGGCAGAGGGAGGAAGGGTGGCGAGGTTTCATGTGAAATGATTTCTAATGTGATCTCGAAAACCCAAGGATTGCAAAACAAGCCTTGGCAGTCACACATCATTATTTATGGTTCTGTGTCAACCTACAATTTAATGCTTCTGAGACCGTCAACACGTTAGGGATTTAGGTTTTTGATGGTCAACTAAAACTTCCTGTGATTGCTTTAGTTTGGATCTGGTGATTTTAGAAAACTACTCTATTTATCTGGCCCTGCCCAGGCATTTCTGATGTGTTCCATTAAGTAGAGGATGGACTAACACATGTTATTCGACTACTTGTTAGAAAGATAAATTATCACAGTAGAGGGGAGTGGTTGGTGCTTTCTGCCTCCAGGTGGTCCAAAATGGGCACTGAAATGCAGGAATAAAAGGGAGGTAGAAAACATTCATGAAAGATGAAAAGCAGGTTATTAGCATAGTGTTTTTAATATTAGATGAAATAAATTCTATGTAGAAAAGCACAGAGTTATAAAATAGGGTTCCTATAATTCTTGTTTTTGCATCAATTGTAATAGTTTCTTTTTAATTGTTAAAATTTTTCATTTTTTAACCCTTGCCCGGGAAAATATTTTTAAGATTCTAGTACATATTTGTTTATGATGTTCTATGACCATAGTATTATGTCTTAACAATATTCAGAAAATAGTAGACTTCCCCAACTATTTGAAACCTGGATCTTTTTACTCCTAAACAATTCAATACACTTTAAAATCCCAAACTGATCTGACCATTTCACACACAAATGATTCAGCTTGAAGAAAGGAAATTTATTATAGTTATGTGTCCAGTGTTTGACATTTAAATGTGTGGCTGTTTTAAATAGCGTCCATCACTGTTTTATAAAATCAAATCACCCTGATGCGAAGATCATGCCAAAATGGCACTTAGTAGAAAACTGTTCCAAGATTGATTAATTCATAGAACTTTTCTTCTGGGAGGTAGGTACTGTTTTTTTCACAGATGAGGAAACTGAGATAAGGTCTTTCCTCTGCCAACTCCAAGTGGTTATTGCCAAGACTAGCAACCAAAGAGATTTAGCTGGCTCAACCCCAGTGTATCCATGAGGCTTATTCAGTACCTCAAAGATACACATTCTGGGGCACCTGGGTGGCTCATTGGGTTAAGCCTCTGCCTTTGGCTCAGGTCATGGTCTTAGGGTCCTGGGATTGAGCCCCGCATCATCGGGCTCTCTGCTCAGCGGGGAGCCTGCTCCCCCCCCCGCCCCCCGCCACCACTCTCTGCCTGCCTCTCTGCCTACTTGCAATCTCTTTCTCTCTCTGTCAAATATATAAATAAAATCTTAAAAAAAAGATACATATTCTGTTTATAGGAACATTGAATCAAAAGAGAAAAGTGATTCAGATATTAAAAGAGCTGCCAGTGATATTAATTTAGACAACAAAAATTTCATGATTCTAGTTGCCTAGCAGAGTGGCTTATCCTAGATGCTTAGTAAATACATGTTGAATGTTGTGGAATGACTGGATACTGGATTCAGGTTGTTAGGGGCTGATATATTTTTAAGAACCTTGGTTGTTGTTGTTAAAACAGAAAGCAAATTTTAACTACCATAGAGAAAACATGTCCATTATACAAACATGTGTTTGGTTGGTGATTGGAGGGGCTAGTTGGCTCACCATTTACAGCATTAATTTTCAGTGAATATGCAATGTCATTTACTAACCCAAATGGGAGACCATGCAAGAAAATAGAAAACAGTGGGTTGGGTTCTAGATCAAATATATTATTGGTTCTGCCACTTACTAGCTCTGTATGACTTGTAGTAAGTATTTCTCTCTGCACTTTACTTTCCTGATTTTTCAAATGGGTGTGGAAATAACTACCTATTATAGTATTGATGTAATGATTAAGTAGGATAGTGCCTAATAGCACAGTGACTTCCACTTAGTAGATAATCATTTCATTCTCTGCTAGAATAATTCTGGAGTGTTACAGCAAATCCACATGCTGTAAAAATTATTTCATTATTAACCATACCTGGCTTTGCCTATAAGACTTGCATTCTGAACAAATGAATTAAAGTAGTCCCTAGAGATTGATGGCTTAACTGCCTTGTTTATATATTAATCTACTTTTTTTTTAACACTCATAAGCACTCAGTAAATTCAACAAAATTTTCCCCCAATTTGATCTCCTTTACCTTTCTTCTCTTCCTGAGAAAGGAGAAAGTCATACAAAATAGGCCAAAAGACAAGCTGCTTTCCAAGAGAAAGAATAGCTTATTGAGTAAGGAAGTGATAGGACTAGTTAATAAGTTAGTATCTGGCTGCTCAGCATGGATGAGGCACTGTGCCACACACTGCACAGGTAGGTCTCATTTGATTCTAGTTAAAAAAAAAAAAAAAAAAAAAGTGTTAAGAGAGAGATATTGATTTTTTTTTTTTTTACACAAATAAGGGAACTAAAATTCAGAGAGATTTAAGAAAAATTGACCAAGATTAAAAGAAAAAAATGCAAGTAAGTGGAAGAGTTTGGTTTTCAAACCAAGCCTGCCTAATTCTAACGACTAGATTCCTCCTAACGGACTGCAGTAGAATGCATCCATCTTTCAGTATAAATGTACGTAGCCATGCTATCTGAATGGCTTGCACTTGTGTGTGTGTGTCGATGATGTCCTTTAATTTTGCATGGGCAAGACTGAGAGCAGGCCAAGCTGAGTTTCCCCATGAGGGACTGGTGCTTCTGACCACCAGCACCGCCTCCGCACCACCCAGGAGTGTAAATGGTTGTGCTGAGTAATGAGACCCCCACAAGTTAGGGAGCCTGGACTTGGTCCCCAGCCTCTTCCACTCCTGTCTCCTTAGCCATAAAATGCATGCCTCATCTGTTGTGAGGGAGGCCCCTTGGAAACTCTAAAAATGCCTTTTACTTTATGGAATTCAGAATTACAGCCAAATCCTTGGTGTCTTTCAAAGAAAACAATATGGTTCTTGGCAGAGGGCAGATTTTAAAATATTTCTAAATTGTGTTTCAAAAAAACTTCTTGGGGGAAAAATAATGCATCAGGGATTACTGTAATCAATTTGCTCTGACCCTCTTTCATGCTATTTTTGAAGACAATTATAAGTGGCTGTGATCATACTAGAAAACTATTTAATAATAATATCCTTATGCTTATGTCTGGCTTTTAAAACTACCAGCCATTTAAGTTGTGACCTTTGCTTTGTGATTCCTTGTCCGTTCAGTTCAAGTACATGAATGGTAAAAATAATTTTTTATGTTGATGTTTTGATTGTTTAAACAAATGCCTGTCAGAGTACCTTTATAAGCAGTATCACTGGGTAACTTGACAATACTTTACTGGAAATGAAAGTGTTAGCTAGAAAGAACCATTTGAGAAAAGGTGAAGGAGACAACAGAACAGAGTGTGATGAACCAAAAAGACATCAGTTAGGGATGCCTGGGTGGCTCAGTTGGTTGGGTGGCTGCCTTCGGCTCAGGTCATGATCCCAGTGTCCTGGGATCGAGTCCCACATCAGGCTCCTTGCTCAGCGGGGAGCCTGCTTCTCCCTCTGCCTCTGCCTGCTACTCTGTCTGCCTGTGCTCGCTCGCTCTCTCTCTCTCTCTCTGACAAATAAATAAATAAAATCTTAAAAAAAAAAAAAAAAGACATCAGTTAGCGGACCTGCTTTGGTTGGCTAAGCTGGTTACCCTTAGCCCCAGTTTCCCCATCTGCCAAACAGGGAGACCAATAGTACCTTTCTCAAAGGTGGTTATGCATAAATGAAATAATCCACAAAAAGCCCTTAGTCCAGTGCTTGGCACATTGGAAATACTAATTAAAATGTTTGCTATTATCATGAGCATTAAACAAATGGTAAGTTTATCAATATCCGCGACTTTTCCTAATGGCAAGGTCTCCACTGTCCGCATGAAAGGGAAAGTTGAAGCCATTCATCCAGACAAGTCAGGCTTCAGATTCACTTCAGTCCTGAATAATTTGATTGTTTTCATTCCCTACTTTAACAAAAATTGAAAAAGAGCTAAATGTGCATAATCGTAATCACTAAGATAGTTTACCAAGGAGCAGAGTTACTTCTTTCTATCATGTGCCCAAGGTCACAGAGCTAATACAAGGTAGAGCTGCTTTATGAACCAGGTGGTCTGAAACCAGAGTCTACATTCCTAAACTATGTGCTACACCTGGAACTGGAGGGACAGAACATGAGTCCTTTCCATGAACTGGTGAGTGATTTCCTAATTTCTCTACCTGGGAGAAGTCATTTTCAGCATCAGCAGAAATATAGCCCTTTGTTGAAGGAGACTGGAAAGAATGCGTGTGTCTGAGCTCCAGGGCTCTCCTTCTGGCTTTTGACTTTAGCTTGCCAGGGGATCTTAGGCAAATTATTCAGCTTGACTTCACGTTTTCTTACCCAGAATTTCCTCTTTGTACAATAATAATTCTTAGCCCCCTTTCCTTCCTTCCTGCCTCTCTCTCCTCCCTTTTCCTTTCTCCAACCCCCATCCTTTCCTTGTTTTCCCCCTTCCTCATTTTTTAAACTTAGAAACAGTATGTTGTGTACCTGCTTTGTGATTGTCACTCGCAGAATCACACTACTATAAATAATTTCCAGTCTTAACACATTTTCCTACTGTATTGTTAAGCACAAAATTATGTTTGTGCAAAAGTGCTTGACTCATTGGCCTCAAAGACACCTGAAGGAACACAGACTTTCTAGTTAGAAAGAAGGAAGCCCAAGTCCTAGTTCTGTTATTCACCAAGACTGTGTGCATGTTATGAACATTCTTTCTCTAGGCCTTGATGTTCTCATATGTATAATGGGGTAATAAGGGTAATAGTATGCAGTTGAAAGAGTACAAAGATTAAATGAGATAATAGATGGAAGTTGGTTGACCCAGAACCAATGTTCGATAGGTGGTATCTGTAATCTTTCCAGGTGTATTTTACCAGCAAAAGATCAGTATACATCAGACTATGTACTGTTTCAGTGTGTTCCATTTGTGTGGTGGCTATAATAATTTCAAAATCTGTTGTCATTGAAAAGCAGAAATTATTATGGGTGATTATGGGAAATAGGATTGTGTAACAGTAAATTGAGGTTAGTAAGGGGTCTGGATCAGGGAGGATCAGCATCCTCCAATGTAACTAAGGATGCTGACTGACATAGGGCTTGACTACCTCACAAGCTTGTGTCTGAGAGAGAGTTAATTATTAGAGTAGTGCTCTGTAGAATGTGCTGTTCTACTCAGGGGCCTAAGGTCATATTATTACTCTAAGCCTTGAGTGATTAAAAAATTCAAACTTTCCAAATCCTTAAAAGCTTTGTGTTTATTAATGTCTTCCAGATTAATCCTGAAGCAACTTGATAGCATGTGTTGATAGCTTTGGAAACTTCTGGATCTGGAGTCACCTTTTCAGATTGGATGACTTTGATTCACTTAATTCTTGGGGTATTCTGATTTTCTCATTTGTAAAATAAAACTTAAATAGTGACTAATTCCTCGGACGATTGTGAAGATTAAATGAGCCAGTACACGCAAAGGGCTAGTACCATACCACATACCTGGGTAAATGCTGGTTGCTTTCAAGCAAAATGCATTTTTGCATTCAAAACCTTTTTTTTTTTTTTTGGTGCATGTGTTGAATTTTTTTATTTATTTTTATTTTTATTTTTTTTAAAGATTTATTTATTTATTATTACAGAGATCACAAGTGGGCAGAGAGGCGGTGGCGGGGGGTGGACGAAGCAGGCTTCCTGCTGAGCAGAGAGCTTTATAGGGGATGGATCCCAGGGCCCTGAGATCATGACCTGAGCACGAGGCAGAGGCTTCCCTCACTCAGCCACCCGGGCGCCCCAGCATGTGTTGAATTTAATACGTGTGTCGGAATCAAGAGTTTAGGAGTGTTTTCCGGGTGAATTCAAGTTTTATTTTCTTGTAGGTAATTGTGTTCAAGAGTAAGGGCTGGATTGTCCAGGTTAATCCCCAAGCAAGCTTTGTGTCAATCAAGACAGATAGAAGTTACTTTTATCAGTCCATTACTTCAGGTAAACAAGCATTACATTCTTTGAAAGAACATGAAAACTATTATGTTCTCTTTTGATAAAGCGCTGATTTGTTCAAAGCACTTATGAAAGACTGAAAACAGCTCCTGTTTTCTAACATTGTATAATCTTGAGGCCATTTCTAGAGGTTTCTTGACTGAATCTTTGATCATCACTACCTCTGTGATTAAATTACCAATGTAGAAATGTGTGAAGTAATTTTGAGTTCAGTTCAGAGTAGATCTGACACAAAAACTTGAAACAAGACTATGAAACCAAGGAGAAAAATTTCTTTTACACGCTAATATATATATAAAGTCCATTAATTTCAAACTCAAAGGAGAATGGGATGGAAACACTGACATTATACTATTTTTGTAAGTGATTGAAGAGAAGAGCTGGAGTACAAGGAAGCTTATTAGTTTTGCATCTTTCCCTGAAAATCTGTGTCCTGGCATTTGAGGGGTTCTGCAGGAACATCAGAACAAGAATTTGCTAACTCTGAAGATCATGTCTTGATTTCAACCATGTGGCGTTGGTGTTTTAGTCCTTCCTTCCAGCGGTGCCCATTTCATTATCCAACAAAACAAATGGTGATTTCTGTTGTTTCAAAAGTTTTAATGCGCATCATCTAGAGTGATTAGAGGAAGTCTCACTATGTAACTGCTCTGGTTAAAGCCCTCCCCTGACTTTTCATTATGAGCAGTATAAAGTCCAAACCCTCAACATTCTATATAGGGTTCTCTGATTTGGTTGTTGGTTATTTCCAGTACTCTGAGTAGTACATTTTATTATAGTGTCATCGAACAACGTACAGTGGTACAGGGATGCACCCACCAGACTGCACTTGGCTTTGAAGGCCCTGTGGGTCCCTTCTTCGTCCATCTTCCAATTGTCCAGCTGAGATGATTGCTCTTCTCAAAGCCCTCTGTGATGATTGTTTGCTCTTATTCTTCACTTCCACTTCCCTTGTGTTTAGCGATCTGACCTTGTACTTTCATAGCATTAAAAAAAAATGGGGCGCTCATGTGGCTCAGTTGGTTGAGCATCCCAACTCTTGGTTTCAGCTCAGGTCAGGATCTCAGGGTCACGAGATCGAACCCTGTGTTCTGCTCTAAGCGTAGCAGGGAGTCTGCTTGAAATTCTTTCTCTTCCTCTCCCCTTGCCCTACCCTTCAATTCTCATGCTTTCTCTCTCTCTCTCTCTAAAAGAAATACATTAAAAAAAAAAAAAAATCATACTGGGAGGCTGGGTGGCTCAGTCAGTTAAGATCCAGGATCTCGGGGTCCTGGATTGAGCCCCATTTTGGGCTTCCTGCTCAATGGGGAGTCCATTTCTCCCTTTGCCCCCTCCAATGCGCTCTCTCCCTCTCTCTGTGTCTCAAATAAAGAAATGAAAAATCTTAAAAAAAATCATATAGTGTGAAAACACTGTACTAAAATTATCTTCTTACTTACCTGTCTACCAAGATAAATTGCCTCATATTGGTATCTCCTGTTAGTAGCTCAGCACCAAAATCTTGGCAAAGATTTTCTGAGCCAAACTATGATCAGATGTTGCATTCTGAACACCTACCAGTAGTCTAAGAGTGGATCTGGATACTTAACCATCTTTATGCCTACTGACCTCAGTTCATGTGTGACCTCAGCTGATATAGGGAGAGTGATTTGGAAGGTAGGAAGAAATTTAGAACATTACTATTATGCATTGATGTCAGTAAGAAATGCGTATAACCTTTCCTGCAGCACTGGCCCACACAAACATACATTATTCAAACATAATTCTGTTTGGAGAGAAAAATGCGCTACTTAGGCTTGTAGAAGAGCATGGAGACCATGGATTTTAAAACAGGTGGGGGAGGAAAAGGTGGGCAAGTTGCTGGCCATCTTTAAGGAAGTAATACAATAGGTTGAATGGCAAATGCCTGTAAGTGTCTACTAATTCAAGATGTATAGAAGGTTTAACAGCCAGAAAAGATGTTAGACCTAATACTGTTGCTGATGAAGAAAATACACACTTTATCTCCCCCCAGTTCTGTCCATCTATGATAGTGGTAATATGGATATTACTCGTTGCAGAAGAAGAATATGAGCTTGGGGAGATTGAGAAAGTTATTCCACATCTTAACATCGAGTCAGTCTTCGGATCTGGTCTGTTGGCTCCTAAGCCTTTGCTTCATATCAGTATTTGTCATCTCCTTATATTGCCTAGCTAGGGTGTTTTTCTTGATATGTAATAGTAATGAATACATCTGTTGTAAATAGAGTTAACATACTCTTCTTCCACACCTTACCCACATTCAGGATGCTTCCTTTCATATTTTCTTTTCATAGTCTGTACTAGTTAATAATTAGCCAGTGCAGTAGACAAGGACGGGGTATCCTATAGATTCAGACACTGATGTGTATCATCTCTATCGATGAAAGTGAGGGAAGGGCGCCCTGGTGGCTCAGCTGGTTAAGTGACTGCCTTCGGCTCAGGTCATGATCCCAGAGTCCCGGGATTGAGTCCCACATCAGGCTCCCAGCTCCATGGGGAGTCTGCTTCTTCCTCTGACCTTCTCCTCTCTCATGCTCTCTCTCACTCTCTCTTAAATAAATAAATAAAATCTTAAAAAAAAACCGTGAAGGAAGACAAATATGACCATAGAAACTTTAGATGGTTCATTTTGAGTATTTAAGAATTTAAGACAGGTGTGGTTAAGGAATTCAGGAAAAAAAGATGTTTCAATGCTTAAGATCAAAGATCTCTTTATGTGTGGAGGAAGGTCGGAGAAGGATAAATAAGTGAAGTTTTCACATTTCTTCTGTGATGAGAATCTACCATGTCATGGAACACAACTGTACAGAGCTGGAGCAGCAACATATAGTGTACTTTAAAACTTCCCGATATGCTTTTGATGCCAAGTTTTCCAAGTTCTGAAGTTTTAAACTTAGGCAACCTTGTAGCGTGGTCTATTTTCTTTTTCTTTTTTTCTTTTTTCTTTTCCTTATATCAGTTAAGCTCAGTTTGGGATGTAGAATGAAAAACTTAACATTTCTGGAACCTATAAAACTTCTCAGATTTTAAGTAATTACTATGTCACAAAGAGCAAAGTCTACCGCCTGCTCTAATTTGCAAACGAAAGCTCCAAAAAGTACCGTAAATGAGAGATGACACACAAAAATTAAACAATGAAGTAGATGTGCAAAATTATTTGTGCAGATTTGGCACTTAAATCCTACAGCAGCTGAAGCATGTCTTGTCAATTTCACTTAAAGCTGGATGTGCTGCTCACACAGTCCTCTCTTCACTTCCTGAGGAAGTAGATCCTCATTTTCCCCCCATGGGGAGAGAGTCCTGTGCTACCCAAGCCATCCCTCTGTGTACATTCATTCCCCCATGTCCTTGGATTCCCCAGCAAAGCAGCTGCTTTGAAAAGAAGCCCAAAGGATTATCTTGCAATGGCCACCCACTCACCCTCTTTGCTGACCCAAGAAGAAACTTCCTTTTTTCCCCCCTCCCAGCATTATTTAGAGTAAGAACTTGAGAGTTTAAAATACATTTTTCATATTCTTCTGTGGCATTTTTTTGTTTGTTTGTTTGTTTGTTTGTTTTTTAATCTAGGGAATATTATCAAGTAAGCTTCCAAGTGAGACTTGAAGGAGAATTTTGAAACACAAAATAGTTTACATTTACTTTGAAGAGTAACTCAGAAACCTTTTAAACATTGTAAAAATCTGTGATGCCAATACTTACAACCTGATATGTTGGAAAGGTCTTGTTAATTTCTGCTGTGCATCTTCTTTATTGAATTTGGAGTCTCTACTGCTAAGTGTAATTTAATGAACATCATAGTGAAAAATTGGAATAAAAGAGCTTGCCACTAATTATTGCATTTTTCACACTAATAGGCACAACTGAGGCCTATTTGGGGCGGGGGAGAGTGTCATTTGAGTCAGCTGATGAGTAGTCTGGCATGCAACTTTGTTTCTTGCATCCAAGTGATGGGAGAGGAGAGCAGTAATAGTATGCCTCAGTTACTCTGAAGAAAGGTAACGTTTTTATTCTTTAGTCAAACTAGGAATGGATCTGGATTACAAAAACAAACCATCAGTTCTATGAACTTTTTTTTTTTTTTTTTTTTTTTTGGCCTGCTTTAGTAATGGATGACCACTAGGTAAGTTAACCAATGCTTTTGGAAGGGATAAGATTAGCATTTAAAAGCTTGACCTAATGTCATCACTTCTGAACATGTCTTCTCCCAAGTGAAATCCTTTTCTCTGCATGTGTTCCCAGTGCAGAATCCCCATGAATAATTTTTTTTTAATTGGCTGCTTTAGAAATTTTGATGGATTGCAACTCATTGGGGAGACAGGGAGAAATTTGTACTTGTCATATTCTGAATTCTAAATGAAGTACAGAGTTGTAGAATTCTCGAAGACTTCTGTTGAATTTACTATAGGAAAGTGCCTACATTCCAGATCCACAGGGGGCTTTTTGGTTGTGGTTTTTTGTTTTAATACCTTTGGGTCAATAAGGGAAAGTAACTTCATAATTGAACTTACCTAGTTCCTTTAGAGGGGGGCTTCTGGGGATTTTATAAGCAGGTGAGCACTTTGGTCTATTATCCTACTTCAGCCACATCTAGGAAAGCCATTTTTCTACTAGTTGTTCATTAAAATTTGTTTATTTAGACCTCACTGGGCTCTGTGCTCAGCAGGGAGTCTGCAGGACATTCTCTCCCTCCATCCCTTCCCACTCCCCCCTTGTGCATGTGAGCTCTCTCTCTCTGTTTTTTTTTTAAAGATTTATTTAGCATCTACTACAAGACACTGTGCTAGAGGCTAGAAATATAATAGCAAAAATTACTTTGTTGCTATGCTTCATGGAGCTTACAGTCTACCCTTGGTTTGATATCCTACTTTATCATTTTCATGAGCTAGAGAAATATCTAAGGGCTGAGAGAAAATGGCTCAAAGTTCAACCCAAAAAACCTTTAGCTGATGTCCCATTTTGAATAATTAAGAGAATGTTGCAACATGACTCAAACTTGTCATTAGGAGTTAGCAGTTATTGAACCCTAGAGGGAGAAGCGTGACCGTATTTTATGGCCAACTGTTGAGTGAAACTCTTCTGTTTATCCTGCATTCATTCGTGTAAAAAATATTTATGAGACAATTCTCTGTACTCAGCCCTGCTCTACCCACTCTGGCCAGAACAGCGAGGCCCTGAAAAGTACCGGCTTTATGCACGGTTCTCTGACTCAAATGTGGGAGACAAATTATAAACAAAACTGGTGGGTGATGTTGCAATTCCGTTGTGTGAATATGGACACCATCTGCTGAGAATTGAATCATACATTACCCAGACCTCATCTGTGCCCCAGTTCCTAAACCCAAGTGACCATGTGCTAAGATATGAGCATGGAAGTAGGCAAGTTTACATTAAATAGGACCTAGTAGGACTTCTGGTAGGATTTGATCAGCAGCTTGCCTGTTGTCGTAAATGGAATAGAAAGGTATTCCAAGATTTTAAGCAGGCAGTGAGTGCTATTTTATAATCCCAGAGGACCACTCTTTTGTTAAGTAGCAAGCATGAAGGCAAAGGAGGCTACTTAAGGGCCCCTTGAAAGCCTTCTGGGCAGGAGTGGAGCCTGTACTGTGGCGGTAAAGGAGGAGGTGGAGAAAGGTGAATGTTGAAAGATTGATTTTGCTGGTAGAACTAACAGTACATAGCAGCCTGGATGTGGAAATAGGGGAACAGAAAGAATCAAGGATGGGGCCCATGGTTTTGGCTTGAACCACTGTGATTTGAGTTTGGAGATGCTTGGGCTAAGTGTGGTTGGAATGACGACAACAATAATAACCATGGAAACTTGGATGCGGGTGTGCTATTTCCCGGTCCTCTATCAAGTGCTTCCCATCTAGAGCTCCTTTCCACCCTCAACAAGCCTGGGAAGTAGGTTCTACGATGAGGCCCATCTTACAGGTGAAGAAACTAAAGCAAAGATGAAGTGACTTTTTTAAAGGCCACAAGAGTGGTCAGTGGCAGAGTAGAGATTCAAAGTTGGGCTTCTCTGTGCATGAGTAAACAGGGATGTTTTCTAAAACTCTCTTGAATTTATTACTGAAGCTCTAGTTGACTTTTGAAACTCTGCTGTTGAGGTTAGCATCACCCATTACCCAAACAATTCAGCCTCACTTTTACACCAGGTCAAGATGGGCCTGCGTGCTTTGGGTAGAGCTGATCCAAATCCAAGCCCAGGGGCAATTTCACAACCTCTTCATCCTCTTCCTGTGCTGATATTTCATCCACAGGGAAGCAGAGCATATATGGAATGTGACCTTCACTATTAGTACAACTTTTAGTTTTGACTTTAACATCTAAAGGATTAGTAATAAGGATTAAATAACTATCAGCTTCATCAACAATGAACTTGCATTTGGAAGTGTTACCAAAGGAACATGTCCCAGGCATGTCAAAGATAAGTGCTTTGTTGTGCTTTAGGTAGTAGAATTACATTAACATTCTCATGGATTGCCAATGAAAAAATTCTTTTTTTTTTTTAATTTTTAAAATGATGCTTGTCTTACAATTTGAATTTTGAAACACTAATTGAAAATTCTGAAGGAAAATTTAGACTAAACTTTATGAGAAATAAATGCTTAATAACTTGGGTTCTTTTCTCCTAGCATTGCTTAGGATTTAGGTGCATGCGGTGTGATCCATTCTAGCTAAACAGATGGGGGGAATGATGAAATGTATTTGCACTGGAGGGGCCAGAAGAGGAGGCTAAACTTCCAGAATACTTTGGTCACTTAGAGCCCAGTTAAGTCCACTGCGGTCTTTAAAACTGTTACAGCTAGTGCTGGAAGCTGTTACTGGTCCTGACTGAAAGGTCTTTGTGCTCTGGCTACCATCTATATGAGCAAAATGCATGCCCAACATCTAGCTCTTTTTTCAAGACTGTCCTTCCCCTATCAGTCTTGTAGGCTGTACCTGACTGGCCCAGTCATCACTGGAACTGTAGCTAATTGCAAAGGAGCAGAAGAAGTTTGGCAGCCACCACAGAGGAGGAGAATATACTAGGAGAGGGCTGGGTGGGAATCGAAAGAGCCAATTCGCAGTTTCCTCTACACTCACTACTCCTACACTGTTCACTACATTTCCCTTTTCTTTTTCCAAGTTGCTCTAAATCAGGAGCATCTAATATGTAGCCCTTGAACCAAATGCAACTTTGTATACCTTTTTAGACCTCTCTGTTTTCCCAAATGATATAGTACCCCTGAGCTAGGAGAACCTAAAATAGCCTGTCTCACACTTTCAAGAATACCTTAAAAAAAAAAAAAAAATCACATGGAGGGCTTGTTAAAAGTGTACATTCCTGAGATGCACACTCAGAAATTTAGGTTCTGTGTGATGCTGGAATCTGCAATCTCAGTAAACAACCGCAGATGATTATACACTTTCCTCTAAAGGTAAGACCGCTGACTCCCCATTTCAGTTAGAGCCCTTTGAGTGAAAGGGGGGAACGTTTCAACAGTTTATTCAACTTAACCAAAGGCAATTTGGAGTGTCCAGCACACGTTAAGTAATCAGGAATGCTTAGGCCGTGACCTTTGCAAATCGGGCTTGCCATGTGATGTGATGGAGAAAATGATCAAGATTGTGAGTGTGCTTTAGCTCATGCCTTTAACCCCCACTGGTTTTCATGCTGTTTGGAAGCACTTAAAGCCGAGTGTAAAGATTTAGTTTATTTTAATGTCATTAAAAAAGCCTAGGTGGGGAAAAAAACTTCGGAGATTTCCTGAGCGTGCTTCCTCAGATTAAGCTTTTTAAAACTTAAAAGGCCTGGAGAGATCAAACTTGTCAGAGTCTTGGTAGCTGATCTGACAAGACATCTGAACACATTTAATTGCAACCATAGGAGAACAAAAAACACAAGAAGTTCTAGGAAGTTCAGTCCTTCAGTCCAGATTCAGCACATGGGATCAGAGAGCAACAGGATCCAAGATTTATTTCTCCATCTCTCAGTTGTTTGGAATGCAAAAGATTTTATGGATTTTGAAAAAGTTTCAGAGCTTTTTGATTTACATGAGATCACACTTTCAGAAGTGAGTCACACAGTTGAAAAAGTACGAATTAGAATTTATGTTTTTATACCTTTTTTTTTTTTTTTTTTGGAAAGGTACAGTGCTCAGAGCGCTTATTGTGGTAGTGAACAATGCCATCCAAAAAGAAACCAGTGCCCATGGGGTTCTGAGGGTGGCGATGTGCATTTCAGAACTGTCATGTTTTTTGTTTGTTTGTTTGCTATATTCCTATACTTTGGCCAATTTTGGAGGCCTGTCTCCTATTTCCTTGAAAATATATTTACTTGCAAAAAGAATTGGCAACAAATATGTAAATCTAGGCTCAACATTAAACTAGTACCCCCCAATTTTCTAGAGTAGTCTGGTTTGTTACATATTCTCCTCATAAAATTGATTAGAATTAGTCATCAGTATCTCCCTAAAATAGAGCAGATTATATTGTTTAGGGGAAGTCTCTTGCTGTGTTTTTATAGAACTGCTGTATTTGTCAAGAGCTAATGACCTATATTATGCTTGTTTCTAATGAAATAATGTCTACTGCTGGCATAAATGCTTCTTCTGTCATGTAAGTGTCTTACAAATAGTAATAACAAAACTTGAACACCTGGGCCCTAGATTCTCACCTGAGGTAGTTCATTGCACAGATTTGCACACCGTGGCAAAGCTTCTGAGTTTACCTGGCTTTCGTTAGCCACTGAAGAAAGAGAAAGGCTGAATTTATCATGATAGCCCCACTGCTTTTGAGCTGCCTTCTTTTCTACCAAGACCAAAGTTAACACCCTAGCCTTTCCGAATTACTTGCTCTCCTTCCTTTTCAAGCTGTTCTGGATTACCCTTGCGATTCCCCCCACTCATTTATCCCCGTGCACCCACTGTGGATGGGTTCTTAGTTCTATCAGTCCCACAGAAATGATCCTTGTCAGTGTCCGCTCTGTGAGGTGTTTTCTGGCAATGGTCAGGTTGACATCTTTATTATTTTTTTTAATATTTTATTTTTTTGTCAGAACACACAAGCAGCGGGAGTGGCAGGCAGAGGGAGAAGCAGGCTCCGCACAGAGCAAGGAGTCCCCTGTGGGACTCCATCCCAGGACTCTGGGATCATGACCTGAGCTGAAGGCAGACGCTTAACTGACTGAGCCACCCAGGCACCCCAAGGTTGACAATTTTTAGTGCTTCTTTTTTTGTTCACATTTGCCCTTTTGTGCTTTCTTTTAACGGTGGCTGCAGATCCCGCAGTCAGCTGATTTACCTCTCCTGTGCTTGGCTTCTCATTGTCTCATCTGTTCAGGTAGTTCTTTCTCCTCCTCAGATGTGGTATCTGTCCTGCAGAGTTTTGGGTGATAACTTACAGTCTCCAGCTGTCACTTCTCTTACATTATCCTGACTTGGTGAAAAGCAGGACTTCTTACCCAGTCACCTAAACTGGAACTTGAGGTCATTCATGACTCCTCTCCTTTTTACCCCACACATTTTGTCAGTCAGCCAAGTCCCAGTCTACTTCCGTATCCTCTTGAACTTACACATTTCCCTCCATTACCACTGCCTCTGCCCCAGTTAAGGACTTTGGTGACCTCCCTGCCCCTCCAGTCTATCTATCCTTCATGGTGATGTTTGATAAGCCTTTCTAAAATAAATCTGATCTTGATACTCCTCTGCTTAAAGTCCTTCCAGAGCTCCTCATGTCTCTAAGATAAAATCCAAATCAATTAGAAAAATTGGAAGGACCTCTGCCTATCTCTCTAGCTTCATCTATTTTGTTGTTGATTCCTTCAAGTTCATTTTCCCTAGTCATATCATCAATGTGAAGTTCTGTGAAAATGCCTTGTTTTCTCACTTCTGTGGGCACCAGCTCTTTCCTCTGTCAGGGGTCTTCACACCTGCTCTCCTTGATCTGTTAACTGTGATTCACCTTTAAAGAACAGGTCCTCTCCCAGGAGCCCTCCTTGAGACCCTCCTTCAGTTTCCCCTCCCCAACGTCAGGTTTAGCTGCCCCTCCTGGGCCCGTCCCCTCCCTGCCTCTCTCCCTGCAGTGTTCTCTAGTAGTTTGAGCTCCCAAAGGCCCAAATCAGTATCTTCTGTCTTTATCTTCTATACTTACATATTTACCAGGTGTTCCATAAATGTCTCTTAGATGAATAGGCAACTTTTCTTAGAAATCTGAAAGTACTCACTTTGCTTTTATCAGAAGGAACCACTTATGCTTCATTTTGTTTGTTGTTTTCCCTTCCCTCTAGCTATGAAAAATTTTAAAAAGCTCTAGTGAGATGTAGCTTGATTTACCTGTACAACTTGTTTACCCAACCTTGTAGTAATTTGACACTGTAACTCCATGGGCACCTGGGTAGCTCAGTGGGTTAAGCCTCTGCCTTCAGCTCAGGTCATGATCTCAGGGTCCTGGGATCGAGCCCTGCACTGGGCTCTCTGCTCAGCGGGAGCTGCTACCTCTCTCTGCCTGCCTCTCTACGTACTTGTGATCTCTGTCTATCAAATAAATAAATAAAATCTTTTTAAAAAAATTGATTCTTTAAAAAATCAAATCTTTAAAAATTGAATTAAAAAAAAAAAGTTGACCTATATGCCATCCACTGCATAGATATTTTAGGTAAAATTGAGTAGTTCATTAAATACAACTGAAATCAGTTTTATTATCTGACTGGGTATTTTTCTTTCTAATATATAGTACAGGTCTTGGTTTGAACACAGCCCAGGGACTGACTAGCAGAGCGGCCCTAAGCAAGTTAGTTAATCTCACTGAAGCATGTCTTATTTACCTGCAGACTCCAGTTGGTGGGAAGGTTACAGGCAATGCTATCTACAAGCTGCTCCTAGGTGTGGCCCTTAGTTAGATGTCAGTATATGGGAGTCATTTTCCCTTTATTTATTTATTTATTTTTAAAGATTTTATTTATTTATTTGACAGACAGAGATCACAAGTAGACAGAGAGGCAGGCAGAGAGAGAGAGGAGGAAGCAGGCTTCCTGATGAGCAGAGAGCCTGATGTGGGGCTCGGTCCCAGGCAGAGGCTTTAACCCACTGAGCCACCCAGGCGCCCCATCATTTTCCCTTTAAATAGGGTTTACAGGGGCGCCTGGGTGGCTCAGTGGGTTAAGCCGCTGCCTTCGGCTCGGGTCATGATCTCGGAGTCCTGGGATCGAGCCCCGCATCAGGCTCTCTGCTCGGCGGGGAGCCTGCTTCCTCCTCTCTCTCTGCCTGACTCTCTGCCTGCTTGTGATCTCTCTGTCAAATAAATAAAATCTTAAAAAAAAATAAAATAAAAAAATAAATAGGGTTTACATTTACAGTAAGGACTGACCATCAAGGGTAACTTTTCTCATTGTTTTCCCAGTGAAATCCTTAAATTTACTGTTTACATTAAAGCGGTTGCCTATCTTTTTATATTAAACAATTCGTTTCTAGGTGGTTCAGGTTTTGTTAGTAGATCATATTCATGTACTTTAGGGAATCATCCATATTTTAGAATATTTTCATTTCACTTCACAAAAGGATCTACATGGAGAGATGCGGACGTGTCGTTTCGCAAGACTTTAGGGCACCAAACTGGACTTGAAGAAGCTGGTTTGAGTTTCACTGAGCTATCCTGTTAAGATCTGCTTTCCTGGTAGCAGATTTATTTTCTAAATTTTACTGCTACGTGTTTCCTCTGTCCCTTTGAGCTTATTGGACAATTGCTAGAGAAGAATTTGAGTCTGTGTAGGGATGATTAGGTATTTTCTCTATAATGTGTAACGGTATATCTTTTAAAAATTAAAAATCTGAAGAAAGAAGTCCCATAGAAGTAAATGCTTCTTCCCTGAACCAGAATCTGTTGTTGGTTTACATTAAGGTTATTTTTGAAGGATATTGTTCATATGACCTCGGAAGACCTGAACTCAGGACTAACTACTATACCCATATCTTGGTGAATTGCTTTCCTAGTTCTGGGTAGCTGAGCCAGTTGGCCTGCTTCCAAAGCACATTTAGTGTACAAGGGAACTAACTGCCAGCTTCGCTAGCCGGCATTCACGATTAAAGAGAAGATGAATGTTGTTTCTGGCAGCAGCTGCTGTTTTGTTCGGGGCAGACCTAATACAACTCTGTAGGTCTGTGTATTAAAGAAAACAAGCTACACAGACACTCCTCTACCTTTCCGACTTTGGGAAGTGTCTAATGTGGGCCCTGGCAACACATATATTTTAAAATCATTTCTCAAGTTCATAGAGAGAAAAGTTTGGTTTTTGTTGTTGTTGTCTTCCTCCAAGTTTAAACTTGGAATCTTCTGATATCTCAAACAGCTTATGTTCCCCTGATGTACTTGGGCTACCTGCGTGTCCCTCTGTACTAAAAGAAAGAAATCTGCGAAGCAACTTCTGTGTTATAACACACACATGTTCAGATCAAGTAAATAGTTTGCTTTAGGAGGAATTTGCAGCTCCTTTTCCTGCCATGTGGCTTTTTATTATAAGGAAGCTTCTTAGGTTCAGAAAAAACTGGTGACTGGGTAACTATCCCACTGGGGTCTGCTGAGACGGATTCTTAACAAACATGAGACCTTAATAAGACCTTTGCCTTTCAGGGTCTCCAGCCTCCTCTTCCTGTCACTTTGCCCCACTTGTTCAAAGTATCTTTTTAGAACTATCTGCCACTGTTAAAACCTCCCCGAAAAAGATCTGCTGTCTATCATTCACAATGGAGTGTGAATGTTCGTGACTTCTTCCCACTATCAAAACCGTTTCTGTTGTATGGCTTAGTTCTAGCAGCACAACCAGACATCTTATTCTTTTTCTTTTTTTTTTAATCATGTGAATAATGTAAAGGCAATTTTTAGCAATGAAAGAGTTATCGGAATTGTGTGTGATGTGGGGAGTATGTGGGGGACACTTTTGACGCATGCCTCTAAATAAAAAAAAAATCTAGAACTGCCAACAATAAGATTAGTTTGGTATGTCTGTGCAATGAAAGGTTATCGTGAAATGAGAGGTTATCACACAACGAGCGTGACCTAGAGAGAAAAGTTGTACGATGTTAAAACAAAGTAGCCAGAGAAAAATGTCATAGGCAGAAGCAGAGAATGTTAGAGGGGGGAAAAAAAACAGTGAGTTGATTGCCCAAACTGAAAAGATACATTTTAGAGCAGAAGTCACAAACACAGGGACATTTTGCTTCAGCATTCTATCTCCGATAGGGTGTGTGCGCGCACACACACACACCCCCCACATTTAGGCACCCGTGTACACTTGTTGGAGTTTCCAGAAATTAGAGAAAGAGGAAGAGGGAGAAAACAAAGATAAATATTTTGGTGATACATGGTAATTACCTCAGTTAATTGGAAGTCATTTGTTAACTGAAGCTAAACACAGTTGAGAACTAAGAAATAAATTGTAAAAGGTTCTGAATCCAAAATCCGTGTCAAAATATCCGTGTACTAAAGAGCATCCTCTTTGTTCCTGGAAGATTGACCCTATAAAGTCCGTTTCCCTCCTTTATTCACTTTGAAAAGTCCTTGTTTCCCTGGTTTCCTAGACTATCCCAAACCCATAAACCACACAACAAATAATTGCACAGCTCCTGTGACTTGAAAACTTTTCATTTGATCTTCACCATTGTTACATGAAGTGGGTTAGGCAAAAATTATTCTCATCTCATCTTTTAGACTGATAAAACAGATGCCTCGAAGGATTAATTGGCTTCTTTGAGGTCCCACGGTAAGGGGCTCAGAGGTTTTCTGGATCCACGTTCTGCTCTCTGCCATCACACAACCAGTTTTCAAAAGCATGTGTTTTTTTCTTCCTTTTTTTTTTTTTTTTTTCCTTCCTGCCCTGGAAACCTTTGTTTAAATAAAATCTTACCCAGAAGCATGAACAAATAAAACAGAAAAAAAAAAAAAAAGCCAAGCTGCTTTGCTTAAAGCGGGGTTGGGAGCCCAGAATACTGACAAGGGCAGTTTATTTTCCTTACTAGGAAAGCTTGGACATTGCAATACTATGCCATTCATCCATTAATTCATTCAAAAGTTTCTTGAGCTCTGATTTTTCTATTGATGCTATAACAAATTGCCACAAACTTAGTGACTTATAAAACAGTACAAATTTATTATGTTACAGTTTTGGGGATTCAGAAATCCAAAGTTGGCAGGCTTACTGAGCTGAAATCAAGGTGTCTGTGGGACCATATACCTTCCTGAAGGCTCTCAGGTAGACTTTGATCCTTGCCTTTTTCAGCTTCTAGAAGCCACTGGCATTCCTGGACTCCTGATCCCTTCCCGGGAATGGCAAGTAAATGATGTCGCAGTTTGCCCTTCTTCCTTTATTCCATTTCTCTAGCCAGAGCTGGAAAAGGTTCTGTTTGTAAGGAGCCATAGGATTCTTTTGAACCCAGGGAATCTGGGGCAGGTTCCTCCACCTCAAGGTCCTTAGCTAAATCCCATCTGTAAAGTACATTCTGTCCTATAAGGAAAAAATCCACAAGTTCCAAGAATTAGGGTTTGGCCATCTTTTTGCCATTACTGTGTCTATGGGACTCAGCACCCCATGGGCCATGTATTGTGTGTTGCCATTGAGACTACAGGAAGCTAGAAATAGGCATACTAACAGTAAAATATGTTGCAAGGAATGACCTGACAGCCTGGGCGAAACGGGTAAAGTAAGAACCCAACAAAAAATAAAATTTTAAAAACAATCTTTCAAACAAATAAAGTACTTTGGAGCTACTTAGAGGAAGGTGGTCACAACCACATACCTGAAATGCTTTCTTCCCCTACCCACCTTTATTGAGGTACGACTGACAAAAATCCTATATATTTAAGGTGTACAATGTGATGTTTGAGGCAAGTGTACATCACAAACTGACTGCAATCCAACTATCACCTTACAGTTACCCTTTCCTTTTGTGTGTGTTGAGAACACTTGAGGCCTACTCACAGCAAATTTCAAGTATGTAATACAGTCTTATTAACTATAGTGTTGTGCATTAAGTCCGCAGAACTTACTCATCTTATAACTGAAATTTTGTACCCTTTGATCTGGATCTTCCCCAGCCTTTGGTAACTCCCACTCTTAATTCTACTCTGTTACCATGAATTTGACTTTTTTTTCCCTTTTATTTCTTTCCTTTTTCCTTTTCTTTTTTATATTCCACATGTGAGATCATACAATATGTTTACATCTGGCTTATCTTATTTCACGTAGTCTTTTGTATCATGAACCTGAATCATCAAAAAAGTAAGGTTTAATACTTCTACCCACTGTTTCAGAAATAAAGGAAATGTGTGTCCTATATGTTAGAAAAAATGTCTGTAATCGATACAGAATAATACTGAAAGATTACTTTCCGATATGAAGAAGTAAGTTCTGCATTTCAGCCCTCTCCTCTCACGAGAGTACTGATGAGGGACATTACTCCCATGATGGCTCCTCTGTTCTAATGTTTAGTTACGGCAGAGTGAATTGTTGAATTTTACGAAAGGCGAATATCCCATACTACTAC
The DNA here is from genome assembly GCF_010015895.1 of Lontra canadensis. Classification (NCBI taxonomy): domain Eukaryota; kingdom Metazoa; phylum Chordata; class Mammalia; order Carnivora; family Mustelidae; genus Lontra; species Lontra canadensis. Next base: position 4,217,813 of record NW_022631046.1, on the reverse strand, counting down.
CTAGGTATATACGAAAATAAATTACAAATCTATTTAACAGCTTTAAAATAAAATGCTTTAGGAAATATAAGTTTCTCAGAGATGTGTGACTGTACGAACAGATTTAATTTTAGCACTGGCCAAACATTCCTATAAAACTGAGCAGATTATTTTGCAATTATTATTAAGTGTGTATTAGGATATTTTTTAAAACTGTGATGGAACATATATTAAAAATTATGGTAACCTGAGAAATGTAGAATATTCTGCTGTGGCATGGATTATGAAATAAACTTGCCTCCATACGCTTGACATCTAAAAAATTATTGAAGTTTTAGAGCTCTGCTATTTGTAGTCATGACCAGTGATCTGAGCTTTGTGGGAATGCTGTGATAGTATGGGGTGGTAAAGAGGACAGGATTTAGAATTGGAAAGACCTGTTTTTTGTTTGTTTGTTTTTTGTTTTTGTTTTTGTTTTTTTTAGAAGTCCCCAAATCTCTCTGTAGCTCAATTTCTTCACCTTTAAAATTAGGATATATGAATAAAATCTTAAGAAAAAAATCTTTTAAAGGGCACCTTGATGGCTCAGCCTGTTAAGCAACTGCCTTCACCACAGGTCATGAACTTGGGGTCCTGGGATAGAGCCCACATTGGGCTCCCTGCTTAGTGAGGAGTCTGCTTCTCCCTCAACCCTTCCACCTGCTCATGATCTCTGTCATTCTCTCTCTAATAAATAAAATCTTCAAAAAAATTTCTTTAATGAAATAAGGATATATGAAACTTAGTTTGTGAGAAGATATACAAAATGTTTGGTACATAATAAATGTCCAGTAAATGGTAGCTATACTTCACTGCGTTGTTGAAACAATACCAGTGTCTGCACTCACAGTTTTGGACATCCTGTCTGATAGTACTGATGAACTATACAGGCTCTTATTTAAAGCTGGGCCCTGTGATTGACAGCTAGATCTCACCCCTTCTTGCCTTTGCAGGAACATTGTTCAAGCAGTTGCCTCTCTTCTGGCCCACGTTGCCAGTTGCACCCTCTTGCTGTGTCATCCACATAGGCATACGGACAGCCTGGTCAGCTTACAGAGAACCCCCCCCCCCCCCCGCCCAAGTCCTTGCCAATCACTACCCCACTTTTTTTTTTTTATTCATTTTTTTATTTGCTCTCCTTTGAAGGACAACTCTTTAAAAGAGCTGTCACATTCACAGTTTCTAATTACTCTCTTATGTTCTCTTAAACCCACTCCAGATTGCCTTTTTCCCATAACTACTTCAGCAAAAATGTTCTTGTTAGTGTCACAATGAGCTGTCTTCTGCCAAATCTAGGGGTCAGTTCTCTGTTCTCCTCTTACTTGACCTATTACGAGTATTTGACATAGTTTGACCTCCTCCCCCAGGTAATTTTTCTTTTTTTAAACTTGGCTTCCTCCTATTCCTTTGGCTTCTCTCTCAAGCTCCCCAGCTCTTTTGTGAGTTCTAAATCTTCTGCCAGACCTCTTCCAGTTAGAGCACCATAGGACTCAATTCTTTGTTCTTTGTTCTGTTGGTCCTCACTCCCTGGATGGGCTCATCCACTCTTTTGAATGATGAATAAATTCCATTTATACATCAAAGTCTATCATATATCTAGCCCCAACTTCCCTTCTAAATCCAGATTCAAATATCATGACCTAGTATCCTCCCTAAGGTATCTCAAAGACCTTTCAAATTTAGCACACTCAAAATTCAGCTCCTGATCTTCCCTCCAGGCCTTCTCTACCCTCAGCCTTCCCCATACCAGTTGATGGCAACACCATCCTTCCATTTGTTCAAGCCAAAATCCTTGAAGTCATCTTTGACTCTTTCAAATCACACTCCAGCTATCAGGAAATCTTAGTGGTTGAGCCTGTAGGAGCTATCCAGAATCTAACAACTTCTGGTCAATGCATTGCTACAACCCTTTCTTGCTTGGATTATAACAGGAGCCCCTAACTGGACTGTTTCTACCTATTGCTACCCTACAGCAATCACCACAGCAATCAAAGTGATTTTTTTTTAAATATTTTTTTTTATTTATTTGAGAGAGAGAGAGAGATAACAATAGAGAGCACAAGTGGGAAGACAGGGAGAAGCAGGCTCCCATTGATCAGGGAGCCCAACATGGGGCTTGATCCCAGGACCCTAGGATCATGATCTGAGCCGAAGGAAGATATTTAAACCAACTGAGTCACCCAGGTGTCCCCAGAGTCATTTTTTTTTTTAACAGTTATAGGTTCACAGCAAAATTGAGGGGAAAGTACAGAGGTTTCCCCCTTGCTCCCTGCCCCTACACAGGGCCAGAGTGGAGTATTTGTTACAGCTGATACATCTACATGGATACGTCTTAATCCTCCAAAGTCCATAGTTTGCACTAGGGTTTACCCTTGGTACTATACATTCTGTGAGTTTGGACAGGGGGATAATGACATATCTACCGTTTTACAGAGTATTTTCACTGCCCTAAAAACCCTGTGTTCCACCTATTCATGCCTCTGCTCATGCTGTTTGTCTTCCTGGAATGCTTATCCTTTCCTTGTCAACTCTTGCAGACTCCTTGTCCTCCAGAAGCCAGTCAGAGCCACATTTTCTCTCTAGCTTTTCTTGGCACGGTCTTCCTGCCAAGGGTTCTCCTCGCTAAGGTTAATGGATTAATTGCTTCTGCCTTTGTGTTCCCAAAGCCTTTGTCACAGAGTGTGCACGTTATTTATGTACCTGCCTCTGAGTTGCAAGGGCACCTTCATCACCTTTGCTTCTCTAGTGACTGGCACAGTCTCTGTCTCATAATATCTGCTCAATAAAATGGATTTGAATTAGAAACATTAGACTGTTTTTTACCTTCATCACTGATTCATCCAGCAAATATTTATTAAGAACTTTTAATATACAAGGTGCTATGTTATGGGCTACCAAGGTACTAAAAAAAGAGAACTGGATGCCTGATTTCTTAAAAACCTCAACTATAGTATAATAAGAAAAAATAAGTCCTGAATAAAAGTAACTATAAAACATGGTTGCATTATTTTCAAGGAGAGGCATGTGTAAGTGCACATGTATGTGTGTGATGACCTCACACTAGGGCTCAAGAATGTCTTCCTATTTGCTAAGAAAAATGTTTCCCCCTAGTAAATGGCTAAAAAGCTATGATTAAAAACAATGATTCCTTTGATGTCTCATAAATGAGGTTAAATCCTGTCCTAGATCTAAAAATACATCTCTCTTCCTCACTTTGGTGTACTGTCCTATTAGAATTAAAGCACTGCTCAGGTTTGCTGCTACTTGCCAAACAGTCTACACTTAAAGCATAGAAAGCCTCTTTTGGTGCCTTGAGGTATGAATTTTATACATTCCTAGTTTTTAGAAAACACCTCAAGTGGTAGATATTTTACATGTTGCTGCACGTTCATTCCTAATTGCCATTAGGAAATTGGCTCTAGAAAGCTTCTAACAAAAACGAACAGTAATGTCATAGAAATGAAAAATCCAAACCACATTTTAACTGGCAGTTTTTAAAAATTTGGTGAGCATACTTCAATTACTCAACATTGGATTGTATATAAGCCAGTAGCATTTTTTTTTTTAAATGTAGAGGGTCTTTTCCACATTAAGGTATAAGATGTAATAGCTTGAGTGATTACAGCTGTTAACTGGTCATCACCAGCAATCTTTCTGTTTTCATCTAGACTTGGATTATCACTTGCATTTATCTTCAACTACTCCTATTTAATCCTCTGGTGAAAACTAAAGGGATCTGCAGGAACCGCGTGACTGATGATGTAAAAGACGTTACAAAATTGGTAAGTAAGGAATGCTTTCAATAGCTGTGTTTTGTTTTGTTTCTCTTCGGTTTTTTGTTTTTTTTTTTTGAAAAAGGTTTCATTTTTTTCTTGTCCCAACTTAGTATTTTTCCAAGACAAAGAAAGAAATCAATGAGTTATTCTAAAGGGTGTATGGAGAGCAGGCAGGGAGATATTTATGATCAAGAAGAATCTATTGGTAACATTGGTACCTCACTGCGGTGACTTTGTTTCTTGGTGGGTTTTTTTTTTTTTTTTTTTTTCATCTCCATCACAGGCAGTGAAGGACACTGGAAAGTTTTCTGTGTGCTGATGTGGCATACCACCTTGTTCCCCATTATCTCTTTAGTGGGTTTCTCAGTGTCTTATTTCCCTTCTATATGCCTTCCTTCTCTTCTCTAACAAGCCTAACAGAAAAGACCTGAAATGGCCAATCTCCCCCTTCAACAGCATGAAGACTCCATCACATGTAGGTGGGTATGTGCTCCCTCTGGGAACATAGCTGGAGGAGTGATTTGTTACCCAAATGTTGAACAGACTCCTCTCCCACATTTGTCACGTTGGAACTCATCTCTCAGCAAAAGCCATTTTACGCTGGTGCCCCTTGGTCACGACTAGCTTCGTGCCATGTTTCTCTTAAAATGCATACCATGGCACGAGAAAGAGAATACAGCATCTGGAATGCATTCTTCCCAGCTTTCCTGATCTAGGGGAGATTTTACATGCCCGTTTGAGCTACTAAGTGTAATTACAGGGTGAGCACACTTAGAGAAGCATTTTTGTTAAGTGCCCAGTTCAAAGCAACCAAGTGGCATTCTGTTATTTGAAAATTGTCTAGAGCACAGAGATGATACAAACATAGGGAAGAAATAAAGGTCATGATATGGACAAAAGAAAGAAAATTGTATTTGTTGAGATATTTGTCTTCCCTACTCTTGATCTATATTTCCTGGTTTATGTTTTATTTGGGGCTTATAGCCAGACTTCAAAACAGAAGCTTAATTCTGTGGTCTGAGTCTTTCTGACTTAGCCTCAATGCAGTTAGAAACAGACACACACACCACAGACACACATGCAATTTAGGTGGATTCCTTAGAAGGATGCCCAGAGGATCCAAGTTTAAAAAGTATTCTGTGATGCAGTATTCTGTGATGAAGATCTACCAGCACATTTTATTTGAGGGGCTGGTGACCGAAGCAAAGCAGCATTTGCCTGCTATATGCCCCGCTAGGTCTTAGGGAGCAAGTGAGGAAAGTTTTTTGTTTCTTAAAGATTTTATTTATTTATTTAAGAGAGAAGCAAGTACAAGCACAAGGAGGGACAGAGGGAGAGGCAGAGAATCTCAAGCAGACTCTGCACTAAGCACAGACACCGCACTAAGCCCCAAGGGGGGCTCCATATCAAAACCCTGAGATCATGACCTGAGCTATAACCAAGAGCCAGATGCTCAACCAACTGAGCCACCCAGGCACTCCTGCTTTATTTCGTTTTCAAAGACTGCAGAGCATGGACCTCTCCCTCAAGTTGCTTATGACCTGTACTGCAAAGAAAATATGGGACATCTGGGTAGCTCAGTCAGTTAAGCACCTGCCTTCAGCTCAGGTCATGATCCCAGGGTTGTGGGATCAAGCCCCACGTTGGGCTCCCAGCTTGGCGGGGAACCTGCTTCTCCCGCTTCCCCCTGTTTCTGCTTTCTCTCTCCCTCAAATAAGTAAGTAAATAAATATTAAAAAGAGAAAATATATGCTCATATTATAATTTTTATATTGGTAAAAAGTTGCTCACTAAATGTTTGTTCAGTGAAGGAAGACCTGATGTGCTTCATCGTGGTAAGCATTATGGTCCCCTGTGGTGCTTATTAAAATTAAAGGTATCTGGGCTGCCCTTAAAGAAACTAATACAATGACAGGTCTGAGGAAGGGCTCCAGGCATCTACATTTTAAAGAAATTTCTGAAAGGATATTTAAGAGCTACTGCTAGGTGGTCTGTTGGGTCTCCAAAATTTGGAGACATAAGTGTCTTGATCCTAATTTAGTCCCAGTTCTTATTTTGACTAGCTTTATCTATGTTACATAAATTTATAGGGATCTCAGATTAATGTGAGTCTCAAAAATATGCTTAAAGTAGTTCACAACGGGGAAATTACAGCTCTCATGGGTCTGCAGGTATAACTGTGGAACTGAGGATGATCGGTAGAGATCTGCAGTTATCCTAGGGAGCAAATGTCAAGTACATCGGCAATGAACTATAGTCGGAAGATGATGGTATATTTGACCACAGGCCAAGCATATCCAAAATTAACATGGTATTTAAGAAAAATTACTTATATGTACTATTACTTGCTAAGTATTTAAGGAAAACTACTTAATGAGCATTACTTCCTGTGAAATGTTGAACCAGTATTTTCAAGAGACATAAGTAGATATTACAAGCACCTTCCAAGATTTTCCATCCTTGTCTTTGACCATCTGTTTATTCTCAGTCTGTTACCTGTCTGCTGATACAATGAAAAGTGGCAAGAACCACTACAGATTAAGAAGAGCCTGGGATATTCATTAATATTGACACTAAAGGATAAATCCTCACCCCAAGGGCAAATGTGAAATCATTAGACTGAAAAAAGAGGGTTTTTTCCTCCCTTCCAGCAACTGACTCGGGAAAATTTTTTAATTTCAAGAGTTGGTCTAGTGAAATTAGTGTGTTTACTTTGGATTATTGAAAAAAAATCAAGTTAATAAAAAACAGAACTCACCAGGGGTGACTGGGTGCCTCAGTCAGTTGGACATTCAACTCTTGGTTTCTGCTCAGGTCTTGGTCTCAGAGTTGGGAGACTGAGCCCCGTGTTGGGCTCCACACTGGGTGCAAAATCTGTTTAAGAGTCTCCCTCCCTCTCTCTCTGCCTCCTGCTCCCTCCCCCGAAAAATAGGACTCAGCTGACTTCTAATTGAATAAAGACCTACATAATTCGCAACCCATATTTCATAGAGTAGGAAATAGAATAATCCCTGACCTCAAAATGTTCATAATCTAGTTTGGGAGATAAATCATCTCCATAAAAATATAAATGCATATCACTAATACCACAATACCTGATACATGGATGCCATTTAAAAAATTTCATGTAGGACCAACTTGTGCCGATATATTGGTTAAGGAATGGATTTTGGAATTTGGTAGACCTGAATTTAAATCCCAGCTTTTTTACCTTAAATTAACTACCTTTCTGAATCTCAATTTCTACATCCCAATTTTGTCTTAGAGATTAAATAAAAGAATGTATATATGATGTTTCTTATCACAGTTATTGTTATATAACTTCTTTGGTTTCTCAGTTTCCTTATCAGTATTAAGATTAATAGTACATCATAGAGTGATTATAAGGATTGAATCAGTAGGACAGTGTTAGGAACACAGCAAGTGCCTGCTACATACTAGCTGTTAGTAGTGGTAGAAGTGGTGTTGTGGGATCAGAGGATCCTGGAGCTGAAAAGAACTTTAGAAACAATCTGGACAAACTATTTTTTTAAAAAATAGAGGTGCCTGGATGGCTCAGTTGGTTAAGCGACTGCCTTCAGCTCAGGTCATGATCCTAGAGTCCAGGGATGGAGTCCTGCATCAGGCTCCCAGCACCATGGGAAGTCTACTTCTCCCTCTGACCTTCTCCTCTCTCATGCTCTCTCTCACCCTATCAAATAAATAAATAAAATCTTTAAAAAAAGAAAAAAAAAAAAAACAAAAAACAAAACTGAGGGATGCCTGTGTGGCCCAAAGCCTCTGCCTTTGGCTCAGGTCGTGATCCTAGGGTCCTGGGATCCAGTCCTGCATCGGCCTCCTTACTCAGCGGGCAGCCTGCTTCTCCTTCTTCCTTCCACTCCCCCTGCTTGTGCTCTCTCCCCTCTCTCTGACAAGTAAATAAAACCTTTAAAAAGTTAATAAATAAGGAAACAGACCCAGGAATGGTGAATCCCAGCTCCAGGTCCCATTACCAGCGCAGTGCCTTCTATGACAGTAGTTTTCAGACTGGCTCCTACAGCTCGCACAGCCATTCAGCCTTCATTTGTGTCTCTGGATTTCCAACTAAGACTTGATGTGGAAAAAAGAATCAGCTGAAAAAATGTTGGAAGTCATTGCTATAAACCAACACGTGTAGGGTATCATTTGAGAATCATACGTTTGCGGTATTTTAGGGTACTTACTGAAAGTACAACTGTCAGGGCTCCCACTGCAGAAATACGGAGTCTCAGCTTGTGAAGATGGGGTGTTTCCAGCTAGCGTCCTGGGTGGTAGGGATCTGCATGTAAGTGTCAGAACTGCTTAGGCAATCATACCTCTAATGTGGGGGTTTTTTCATTTGGGGCTGGGGGGAACAGAAAAAAAACAAAACAAAATTGTGTTCTAATCCTTAGCCTAAACTCATTAATCTAATTCAGTGACGTGACTTCTGAGTTCCACAGATACAGAGAATCACAGCCTCTCTCTAAAGTACCATGGGGCAATTCCATAATGATACTTTGTCAATTCGAATCTTCTAGAATAATTCAGTAATGCCCTGACTCAGGGAGGTTACATAGAACAAGAGGGATTTGCTTTATATGCATAACATTGGTACATTCTGTTTGAGAGAAACAAAGTAGGTTGCCTACCTTTCTTACCTTGTGCGCCCAGTAATCTCTTTGACTGAAATCCTTTCTTTGCAGTCTCTACCAGTTCCTTCTCTGTATTAAGTGTCAGCTAGTATTGTGCCCAGAGACCTGAAGTCTGTTTGCTTGGGGTGATTCTCATGTCACAGAAGTACATGATTTATGACCTTACTGTCATTTTTTTGTTGTTGTTCTTTTAATTTCTTCTTGGACACTTTGTGCTGCCCCTACAGTCCCCATGGTTTTCATTTGAAATCTCTCTGGCATGTTTGTTCAGCATAATAGTTCCATTTATTTATGGAACATTTTGCTTTGTTTCTAAAAAATGTTGTAAGACTTGTTTTAAATGGCAAACTCAGACCTACCTAAGGAAAGGGTCAAGGATCTGGGAAGAGATGAAACAAACTTTAAAATTTGTGGTCTGTGGGACAATGAGGCTGCAGATTTAACGGTTGTGTTACAGAAGGAGGCATCCAATTATTGAAATAGTTCAAATTGGTTTTTCCTTTTGTTCTTTGTACTGATACCTTCATTTGTAATCATAGTTTTCTTTCATTTGGGGGAATTTAATTAAAGGTGACTACGTTACTTTTTAAAAACCTTTTTGTTTTAAATATCTATTGAGTAATTATTTTTCTTCCTCAAAATGTTTAAGGCAGGTTGCTATCCCAGCCCAATTTTATAAAGGTGAAATTACTCTGTCTTTTCCAGGTCAGTCTACAAATCAGAACAGAATTAAAACTCAGGAATTCATGGTTTTCCTGGTCTTTTGATAGGCACTTATTTTAACACATGACTCTTAGAGTTTAACATAATGGGAGATATAAAAATACCTCAAATAAGTTCCACTTTGGACAGTTTTGAATAATTTCTGATTTTTATTCTTCTTCAAGTACAATATTTTTCAAATAGAATTACCACAGCATTAAAATGAAGTTTTGGAGTCTCAGTGTTTCCATTTCTAGATGAATTCTGAGCTTTTCTAAGCATAGCTTCTCTTTAAAAGCAGAAATCTCAGGGGCACCTGGGTGGCTCAGTTGGATAAGGGGCTGTCTTTGGCTCAGGTCATGATCCCAGGACCCGCGTGAGGCTCCCTGCTCAGTGGGGAGTCTGCTTCTCCCTCTGCCTCTCCTCCTTGCTTATACTCTCTCTCTCTGTCTCTCTCTCTCTCAAATAAATAAATTTTAAAAAATCTTTTAGTAAAAAAATAAAAATAAAATAAAAGCAGAAATGTCAGAGGCACCTGGATGGCTCAGTCAGTTAAGCCTCTGACACTGGATTTCATCTCAGGTCATGATCTCATGGTCCTGAGAGCGAGTCCTTACAGCTGGCTCTGCCCTCCACAGATTGATTCTCTCCCCCTCTCTCCCTTATCCCACTTCCATGCTCTTTTTCTCTCTCTATCTCTCTCAATATATCTTTAAAAAAAAAAAAAAAAAGATAAAATAAAAGCAGAGATCTCTTGGAGTGCCTGGGTGGCTCATTGGGTTAAGCATTCAACTCTTGATTTCAACTCAGGTCATGATCTCAGTCTTGAGATTGAGCCTGAGAGCATAGAGCTGAGAGCATAGAGCCTGCTTAAGGTTCTCTCTTTCCTCCCTTCCCTCAGCCCTTCCCCCCCACTTGTGCCCGCATTCATCTCTCTCTCTCTCTCTCTTTCTCTCTCTCTCTCAAAAATAATCTAAATAAAAGCAGAGGTTTCTCACAGTTTTTTGGGGTTGGTTTCCCTTTTCTATTTTGGACCTTTGAAGAATAATGGTTTGACAATTGGATAGTTTTTAAAGTTTATTTTTATTAGTTGGCTACACTTAGCATTTTAATTTCTTCTCCTGCAGTTAGTAGAACTTTCCTTTTATATTTGAAAGTAAATTTTGAACTTGTAGTGTTCAAAGAAAGGACAGAAGTGTATCGGAAATAATATTTGTAAAAACTGACAAATGTCCTGTTATATTACCAGATGTGGGAGTCTTAATTTTTTTTTTTTAAGATTTTATTTATTCAACAGAGATCACAAGTAGGCAGAGAGACAGGCAGAGAGAGAGGAGGAAGCAGGCTCCATGCTGAGCAGAAAGCTCTATGCAGGGCTTGATGCGGGGCTCGATCCCGGGACCCTGGGATCATGATGTGAGCTGAAGGCAGAGGCTTTAAACCACTGAGCCACCCAGGTGCCTGGGAGTCTTAATTTTGAAGAAGAAAGTCATTCTTCCTTCATAGGATGAATCACTTAGGTACTATGGCTCCTGCTCCTTGACTTTTTAGAGCAGTAGTTACTGTGTGAGTATCTAGGAACCATGCAAAGCATTTTATTTGGATTCTGTCCTTTAATCATTACAAACCTAGGAGGTAATTATTTTTACCCCTGGTTTATTGATTAGGAAGCTGAGACCTAGTGATAAGTAACCTGACCGTCCTTACCTGGAAATAGGAAACTGAGTGGAGAAGTTCACACCCATAACTACGGGTCTTTGGAACACACGAACCTAGCTCATAATTTACAATGTCTTAATTTAAGATTTAAATGTCAACTGCAGTTTAAGAATTATCATTGTAGGAATTTTATTTCCTACGTAGTAGTCGTCTTATGATTAAGAAGTGATCATATTATAGATGTTCTTTTAATTTGTTTTTAATATTTTATTATTATTTCTGGAGGGAGAGGAGTCCTTTAACTATTTAGGTATTTTTCACTGAGAAAAGACTCAGAAAAGTCTTGTAAAATTGTCATATTAATTCTTTTTTTAAATCTCTGCGTTATCAAAAAACAAATACCTTTGAGAACTAAAGACAGTTGTCTTGTTGCGTTGCATTGTTAGTATCAACAGAGGATGACTTATAAGGAAAACTAAAAAAGCAAAAAGCTTTTTCCTGCGTTATTTCTGAAAACCAGCATTACACTAAGCGGCTATATATGAGTGAGTGGGATATTTAAATATAAGCATAGATACTCTTCCCCTCTCGCCCCCCAAAGCAGTGATTCTTAAGCTCATCTGGGTCTGAGACTCTGGAAACTGTGGACTCTTTCCTCAGAGACGTGCACTTAGGCACAATGTCTTATGTACAGTACCAAGGGAATCAGGAGTTACTGCTACTATATTTTGATTCTTCCCTTGCACTGAGGAGAAACAACTGAGACAAGGAAGGGTCTCGGCAAAGATGTCCAAGAAGCCACTGCCTGCATGAGATTTAGAGACCTCAATGACATTTGAACCATGAGATCCAAAGATTTTAGATTAGTGATCTAGAGAAGGCATTAAGTGTTCTCACTTTGAGTTTTTTTCTTCTGAGTCCAAATACCTTTAGGACCTGGTATGTAGCCAGTATCTGTTTGGTGTCAAAAGACTTTTTCTTGGCTGAGTTTTCAGCATTTCTGCATGCTTTTCCCTTATGTGTTTGGTTTTGTTTTTGTGCTTCCCAGTGTCACCGAGTATGATCAATCCTAAAGATACCCAATGGGGCCCATCTAGTAGAATGAGCCCAGCATAAAGTGACTTGTTTTTGCAGTTTTATGCATTTTACAATCTAGCATAGTATTGACATCTTCATACGCCAAACCACAAAAGCTCATTGGGATAATTTGGCTTTTGGCAAAATTCACCATCAATTCACTTCCCTTTTGTTTTTTGTTTTTTGTTTTTTGACCTGAACTTATTTTACCAGAATGGATTTGTTTTTAAAATCTATAGTTTTGATTACTCATCCATTTAACCCTCCCAATAGGCTACTTCCCTCAAATCTAAACCTTATTTCTGGTTTTTTGGCTTCTAGTCTCTAGATAAATATTTAATTCATGTTCAGCACTTTTCTAGTGGTCTTCTAAACTGTTCCTGGCCTCTGTTCTATCCTTGGTCCAGTCCATACCTTCCAGACCAGTCTTTCTGAATTTACTGTCCTGATCCCTCTGTGTTCAGTATAGCACCACTACTGCCAGGATAAAGATAGATCAGACTACATTTTTAGTAATTACCTAGTTCACTCCCTTTTTATTTTACAGACAAGTGGTAAAAGTTCATCAGAGAGGAAATGAGGCAGAAGTGACTTGGTGGGTTTGGTGGTAGAACATGTCCTACTGAACTTCACTGTCTCCCATTTGGCCTCCTTAGCCCAACATTTAAGTCCTTCTCTAATGTGGTTTTATTGACATATTTCCTGTCTCTTATGTTCCGGAACCTGATATTTCTGCCCGTGGTCTCCTGAACACACCTGTGCTTTCCCATGTCTTTGTCTTTGCATATGACCCCTTCTCCATCTAGAATGTCCCACTCTTGTGCATTTAATATAAACTCATCTTTGTGTACATACCCTGCTTAAGCACCAGGTGTTTTAAATGAGTTTTTAGTCCTTATTTAGTCTTTATAAATTCACTGGTTAGATTTTGTTATGATTCCCATATTATACATGTTGAAATTAAAGCAGATAAAGTAACTAGCCAAGATCTGAGTTAACATGCGGAAGGGCCTGGATCTAACAGTGTGTCCCCAGAACCTGTGCCATGACTCCTCCATCAAACTAACTGAAAGGAACATCTTCTAAATCCCTAAGGCTCCCTCCCTCTACAGACTTTCTGTAATGATCAATATATATCAAAGAAGCTGAATTTATCACAGAGTTATCTGTGCTCTCTGAGGGCTCTTCAACACACTACCAAGTGCTTAGAAAGTCACACAATAATTCATGAAGCAACCATAAAAATCTACAGCTTGACTTCTTAAGTTTTTTTCCAAATGTAACTGGAAAGGAACCAATGTCAGCCAAGAGAGTAATGAAAGGAGACTGCTCTGTAGAGGACGGTGCTGAGCCAGGCACGGAGGACCAGGTTTGTATCCTCCCTCCATCGGGAACTCCTGATGTCTGCTACCAGTTAGCCCCTCTGTGCCTCCATGTCTTCATCTATAAAATAGCCTTAATAGTATATATCTCATGAGATTGTAACAAAGACTGTATATATGAAAACTTGTTTTAAATTGCAGAGCATTTTTCAAAAATAGTATTTTCATCCCATTGGAAATTAAAATCTTAATAAATCAGTTTAAGGCAGAAATTATTATTATATACTGCCCCCCAAGTATAAGGTATGGAGATTTCAGTGTGTTTCAGTAAGCTGACTTCTTTCAACTGATTGTATTTTTAAAGATTTTATTTATTTATTTGACAGCTTGAGAGAGCGAGATCACAAGTAGGCAGAGAGGCAGGCAGGGCGGTGGGGAGGGGAGCAGGCTTCCTGCTGAGCAGAGAGTCCAACACGGGGCTCAATCCCAGGACCCTGAGCTGAAGGCAGAAGCCCAACCCCCCCGAGCCACCCAGGTACCCCTCAACTGATTTTTATATATAAATTACTAATAAAATGGAGTTGGCCATATATCCCTTACATTTTTTTCTGCTCACTAGGTTTATGTATACTCAGGTCCTTAGCTTTCTGAATACTAAATCTGTCAATTTTATATAGGTAGATAGATATAATGTAAATTCTTAAGGAGGGGCTAGATTGTCAAGCAGGTGATGTTCAGAACACCTGCCGCTTCTTGTCACATTTCTCCATCTGAAATGGCTTTAGTTTACATGGTTGGTTCATGACCTAATAAAATGTTGCTGCTCAGTTTAATTCCAGTGTTTCTACCCACAGAAGTGTTAGCTGTGTCTTTGCCAGGAGGGCTTACATAAAATGACTGGGTTATTTTGCTTTTCAAAGATGAGCATGAAGATCCAAAGACAAAGAAATTTTAGAAGCCTGATGGGAAATTTGACTGAGAGGAAGAAAGTACCCAGGACAAACGAGCAGAGAGCAGACGAAATGTGTAGTAGAACAGTAGTGGCAAGGGAGGCTCTCCTGTCAAGAGATTTGAGTACTAGTCCATACTTTACAAGCAGTAACTGTGGTCTGGTTAGTTACTTGACCTCTTTGAGCATCAAGTTCCTTGTCTGTTCGATAGAGATAATACATCACAGGGATTGGAAGATTGGATGTGATCATGCAACATAAGCCCTTGTTGAACACAGTACCTGGCGCGTATTGAGAAAATATTAGGCTTGAGCCTCAGATGAGTGTGAGGCGGTACCATTAGAGGGAGAATGGTCATAGGCACAGAGGGATCAGTTACTACCTTGGCTTCCTTCTGACTCACTTGGGCCTTTGCCTATATTCCTTTCTCACCAAATTTTTCTCAGATTCTAGAAGCTATTGGCATGGCCAGGAAGAAGCCTACAGATTGTGTTATGGGAGACTTGTCAGAGGTGACCTAGTCCAGCGAGCATGAGCTAGATCTAGCTTAATATGGGGAAGAGCAAAGATTTCAGAGAAAGGATGAAGGGGAAAATCTGCAAAAGTAAGGTAGACTTATTGAAGACGTAATAGTACAAAATCACTTTTTTACACCATATTTTGTCTTAAGATAAGACCAATGGTCTATATCAGTTGTTGGCTATATGTAGCTGGAAATTTGCATTTGTGGTGGTATGAGAGAGCTGGTGCTGTATGTGGGAGAGGAGATAAGGGAACCTAGCACTCTGTGACATGCCAGGATCTATACCTGGGAAGTCAGTTGCCTGTATATCCCTCAATACAGCATATGGATTGTCTATGATGTGTTTAGCACATGAAGTTATCTCAGTTTGTAAGTTGGCTATTTGACATGGGTACTTTCGTCTTCCATTTTATAGATGAGACAAAGAAACCAAAGTACAGAATTTATCCTGATTTTGATCATCGTATGACTGTTGTGTATGAGATATATAAGGTATTAAGGGATAATGGGATATCAAATTACCAAATAAATTCCAAATGGTTCAGGGAAAAAAGTTCTTTGTTCTGTACTTACTACAAAAGAATGTGTGACTTTTCTCAAAATAAAAACAAATTAAGAAAAATTAAAACAACAACAACAAAACTCCAAAGTACAGAATTTAGATTTGGTTCCAGGTCAGGTGTTTGTTCAACACATGCCACAGTGACTGATGAAAACATGTTAGATATTTTTAAAAAGTCTTTAAAAGAAGCTAGGTAGACATTTGAGACATTTCTAATGTTCAGGCCTATGTAAGCAGATTACATTATCTCACAGAACTGAATCTCTACAAATTATTTAACTTAGAAAGCATTTGCATTTCATGAGTAGTAGTGTTCTTTTGAGGTTTCACTGACATTTTTTTCTAGGATCAAGTTCTCAAACTTGCATCAGAATCACCTGGAGGACTTAAGTAAGATTCAGTAGGGCTGATGTGGCCTGAGAGTTTGCATTTTTAGTGGTTCCCTGGTGATACAGCACTTTGAGAACCACTGACCAAAAAAACCAAAACAAAACATTGTATTACTGATTCTTTGGTGAAACAGTAGAACATTCCTGGAAGGGAATTCTAAAACCACAGATAGAAACTGAAATTTAGATGTTTCCAAAACTCACTGGATTATACTTATTACTGAATTTGGAGACTAAAAGACTTGTATTATTACTGTATTTTTGGAGAGTGCTTTTGGTTACAAAAGAAAATCAAGAAAAGGTAAATATTGAAATGCAGTGATAACTTAATATAATAGGTTTGTATGTATTTTTCTCCCACTAAAAACAATATTAATTGCTATGTGTGAATTTTCTCATGGATTTTTTTCCTTTTTTTTCTTCCCCTTCTTTTCTTGTCTCTGTAGGTGGCAAATCTTCCAAAAGACTATAAGATAGCCCTCAACTATGTCCCCGGGATGGATGTTTTGGTGAGTAAAATGTACATTTCTGAGTTCCTTTTTAGTAGCTGATTAAAGAGATGGGATCATTCTATTGAGACATGGAATTATCGCCCATTTAGAAGTTAGCTAATGCTCAGTATTTGAAGAAAGTATCCTTGGAATTCAGCTTGCATGGTTTTTATTTTTGTTTTATCCTCAAGTAACTGCTAAACTTTACTTATGGGTAAGCTTTTCAGTACATGTTGTCTTAGACCTGTTACTTCTAACGTAAATAAGATCATCTTCCTTAGAGCTAGCCACAGATTTCTCTTTCCTGTAGCTTCCTCCTAAAAGCTTGAGTGTGAAATTAGGCAAATTCTTTGCATATTCTGCGAAGATCCTTTATAAGTCTTTTTCCTGTTTAATTTGAGACCACCATGTATTAGTCAATAGATTTTGAGAAATTTACAATATAAATAGGAGGTTATGATTATAAATATGCTTTTATTACTGCAAACCAAGAAATTTTAATTATTTTTCTGATTACAAATTACCAGAATTCATACATGAAGAAATCTTGCAAGCATAGAGATGCCTACATACCCACCATGTAGCTTGTTAAACCTTACCATGGCACAGTATTTGCTTCAAATCTATTTTCTAGTGAGACATTATAAATATTACTAAAGACCCTTGTATTGCCTCTTTCTTATCTCCACGAATCCCCACTTTGTTCTTATACACAATTCGACTATTAGGAACAAGTCTTCTGAGCTGGAATTTTTATCCCACTGCATGTTTTCACGGCTTGGCGTAAGGATAGCGTCCTCTGGGGTTGTGCTAGGGCAACAAAACGAAGTAGCCCCACCTGCTCTTTTCCATTTACTGCAAATCTGTACTCATACAGAAGTTACTGTATTTTTGCACGATTTCATACTTAATAGAATTATACCATATTTACCACTTTGCAACTTCTGTTTTGCAACACACGTTTGACAGGAGCTGATCCATGCTGATTCATTTTAACTGCTGTATTGTATTCCTTGAGTTAAACTTAAAATCATTTGGGTGACTCTGCAAGTAGACCTCTTTCCATGACTTATAGAATACTTACTACAGACCCACTTGGTGCAAGCTATCTCAGGCTTTGCATGCTTTTTGTGGATTAGCCAATCAATCCATTGTTACCAGTTGAATTATGTTAAGCCCATGGCTAAGTGCTTATGCTTAAAAAGTCTTTCAAAGACAGACTCTAAGACTGTCATTTCAAGAGAATGTCAAAGGCCTATTTCTTTTCCGTAAGAAAGTAAGCATTTAAGTTAGCATGAGCTATATAAAGTTCCTTAGAACGTGTCTCTTCATGCTGAACCAGATGGCCTCAAGTCTAGGTCAGTGTCTGTCCCGTTGAATTAGGGGGTGTTCTCTGCAGATAGAAATGTAAAATCATAGCAGACTGGAAGTTAATTATTCTAATCATTCAGTTACTCAGGGAACAAGCACAGCATTTGTTTAGGATAAAAAGAGGAGTCCGCACCTTACCAGATACTTTAAGAAACAAACACATCACCTAGCTTTGTGTGCAAAGCACTTTAATAATAACTAAGTGAGGGGGATGAAAGGGGCCTTTTTATAATGTGATTTTTTTTTTTGAATTTTCAAAATGATTTCACATATTTATCTCCTTGGATGTTTAGTAAAACCCTTCCAGGAAGGCAAGATAGCCACCATAATCTGTGTGATTTCTGTTTTACAAATGACACACTGAGATTTGCAAGAATATTTCATTGAAGGTTATACAACTAAAAAGTGACCCTCTTAAAAAAGAAACTTCAGGGTGGGAGATTGGGTGAGCCTGGTGGTGGGTATTACGGAGGGTACATATTGAATGGAGCTCTGGGTGTGGTGCATAAACAATGAATGCTGGAACACTGAAAAGAAATTTAAAAAATACATTAAAAAAAGAAACTTCAGGTCATCTGACATTTAACCTTGGGTTACAGTATATGAGTATCTAAATAATTACAATAGCAAGGGCAAGGGAAGGTATTCTTTTTTTTAAAATTTTTTTATTATTATTTTTCTTAATAATTTATTTGAGAGAGACAGAGGGAGTGGGAAAGGGAGAAGCAGCCTGAGCAGGGAGCCTGGTGTGAGACTCGATCCCAGAACCCTGAGATCATGACCTAAGCTGAAGGCAGACACTTAACTGACTCAGCCACCCAGGCACCCCAAGGAAGGGTGTTCTAAGTGAAACATTTAAGTAATAAAGATGTACTCTGCCCTGACTGGAGAAGCATTTAGTTGTGTGATTGCCAAACTGACTCAAAGAAATCATGCAGCTCTTAATGTTAAACTGAAAATAACAAAAGAGATTATTTTGTGCTGGTATAATCATAGATTATGCTAAATCACAGTTTTCAGTATGGGCTGGTGGTAGCAAGAGCCAAACTTGTAAAAATAAAGCTGATTCATTGCCACATTTTTTTTCGTGTTTCTGTAATTGAGAAAAGTCCACTATTATTTGATCTTGGCATACTGTCCTGGCACAACTGGAGAAACTTTGTTCTTGGCTACCATAATTGGCAAGAAAAATAAGCCCATGCAGAAGGCTTTGGGCAGAAACTGGTCCTAGGCTTTGTTTTACCTTTATTTTAAAAACGTGAGTTTCTGCCAAGACCAGAGGAGTTTCCCAGTGGAGAGGCCAGTGATGATTTGTCAAGGGTCAGAGTCCCAGCTGCCTTATCTTTTGTTTCTAAACAATAGAGGGCAGAGTAGGAATCAGAATGGATACCAGAAAGATTCTCTGGGGCCAAAGCAATAAAATTCTGCCTGAGGCACCCGGCAGAAGGCTCTAGAATAGAATACAGTTCATTGTCATGCTTTTGCTTTAAAAATCTGCTAAATACTCCTGAATATTTAGGGAGCTACTTTTCTAAGAAACCTCCTAGAAAATTACCTAGCGGATTCTCACAGATAGCAGGGTGTGACCAACCAGTTGGTGTTTAAATCTGATGATAATTACCAATTCTATTTTAAACTCTTGAAACTATAATATTGCCAAACCGTTAGGATTTTAAGTCACTAACCATAAAAATCCTAACTTAAAATCCTAAACATTTCTGATCCTTCCATTCACCAGTAATGTTACCACAGAAAGACCAAAAACTGTTGCTGAATTTGTGTCACACATCTGTAGTCATTCAATGTTTATAAAATACGATAAACTATGACTTGCTTATAGTATTTAAGAAAAAAGTATCAGTTTTAGTTATAGATTCATCAGTTTTAACTTTTTATTCAGAAATAATTTCAAATATACAGCAAAGTTATAAGCATATTCTAAGAACCCTCACAAACTGTAATCCATATTCATCTGTTTTTAACATTTTGCCTCATTTGCTTTACTAAATGCTTGCTTTCTGTGCTCAGGTGTGTGTTATTTTTCTAAACTCATTGAGTTACTTGTATACTTAATGGCTGTTTATCCCTAAATACTTAAGTGTGTATTTCCTAAGTAAAGGATTTTCTCTTACATAACCGCAGTATGGTTGTCAGTTTCAATAAATTTAGCAATAAGAAAAATGTTTAAATCTATTGGCTGTATTTCAGTTTTATCAAAATTTTCTTTTTTTTAAAGTATTTCTTTCCCCCAGTACAAGATCCAATATAGGATAATGATTTCCTTTTTTGACATTATGTGTGATAGACAGAATAATGGCTCCCCAAAGATGTCCCAGGCTGTGAATATATCTTTTACATGGTAAGAGGGATTTTGCAGATGTAATTAAGGATTTGGGAGATGGGAAGTTTATCTGGGATTATCCAGATGGGTGTGGTCTATTCTCATGAATCCTTATAAGAAGGAAGCTAGAGTGTGAGAGCCAGAGAGAATGAT
This sequence comes from Lontra canadensis, assembly GCF_010015895.1. NCBI lineage: Eukaryota > Metazoa > Chordata > Mammalia > Carnivora > Mustelidae > Lontra > Lontra canadensis. Next base: position 4,197,827 of record NW_022631046.1, on the reverse strand, counting down.
TAAAAAATGTTGAACTGTTAACTTTGAAAATGGGGTTGTTATGCCCCAATAATGGGTCCGTGATTAAAGGAGCGAGACTGATATAAAGCGAAGGTCAAGCAAAGCTTTATTTCGCGCCAAGCATCAAGAATCTAACCGAACGTTCGGGGACGCACCTCTTACAAGAGAGGGTGACCCTTCTCTGTTTCACAGACTAGCTTTTAAGGGCAAAGGCCATGGGGTCGGGCCTGGCCACGCACAGGTGACCAATGAGATTGTAACACACACAGGAAACTCCACAGTGATGCTAGGTGACCAATTGAATTACAATTTACCCAGTAGACATTTGAACCAGCCTATTACACCTTGATTAGCATTGGCGCCAAAAAGGCTCCCAAAGGGCGGGGGCCCATACTCCTTAGTAGCTAGGGAGATAGTATGCATCCCTCCACTGATCAATGTCTCCACCTGGCTTGACCTACCCTTGTATCTGGGCTTTGTTACCTAGAGCTGTTTTTCCTGGACTTGTTTTTAAGTGAATCCCCTGGGGGATGGTGAGCAGGGACAGTTTAAGGGTTAAACAACAAGTTTTTTGTTTAACCTCAATGAAAGCCTCTTGCTAAAATATAAAAATATAAAATAGGTCCTTACAGGGTAAGGGGCCACCGGCCAAGGGATGCAGGTAGTCTCCAGAAGCTGGAAAAGGCAGGGCTCAGTTGTCTCCATTTAGCTCAGGTATGATCCCAGGGTTCTAGGATTGAGCCAGAGCTCCCTGGTTAGTGGGGAGTCTGCTTCTCCCTCTTCTTCTGCCTGTCCCCTAGCCTATACTCTTTTACTCTCCCTCTATCTCAAATAAATAAACAAAATCTTAAAATAAAATAGAAGCTGGAAAAGGCAAGGAAAAGAATTCTCTTATAGAGCCCCTAAAAGAAACCCAGACTGCATGAACACCTTGATTTGAGCCTAGTAAGACCTGTGTTAGATTTCTGACCTCAGGAACAGTAAAATAATAAATTTGTGCTGTTTTAAACCCACTAAGCTTGTGTAAGCTAATATCTCCTGTCTCTTTACTCTGCTTTAAAAGCTCCTCAGCCTTTCTTTTGTCTCTATGACATTAAAATTTAAAGTAACACAACCGTCCCCTTTAATTAAGATGTGTGTCTTTGAAACATTTGATTGATGTTCCTTAATGATTATATTCAGATTATGCATTTGAAGCCATGATGCTACATAAGTGATGAAACGTCTTTAGGTTATCACACCCAGAGGCACACAGTGTCCATCTTCCCCTCAGGGTGCTTAAACAGATCCCCTGGTGAAGCTATTCCATTAGTTCTATGTATTTACTCATTAGCAACGCATGAGCAATATTTGAGGGAAATGTTTTAAGACCATGCACAGTTCCTCATCAAAGTTTTTCCCCCAAATTTAGAATCTATTGATGATTCTTACCTAAACCATTCTTTACTATATGTCATGTCAGTTTTTAATTATTTTTATTTATTTATTTTTTAAGATTTTATTTATTTGATAGAGATCACAAGTAGGCAGAGAGGCAGGCAGAGAGCAAGGGGGAGGCAGACTCCCTGCTGAGCAGAGAGCCCAATGCGGGGCTCGATCCCAGGACCCTGGAATCATGGCCTGAGCCGAAGGCAGAGGCTTTAACCCACTAAGGCACCCAGGCGCCCAGTTTTTAATTATTTTTAAAGGCAAGGTTAAAGAAGTCATTGGGAATATGTAACCTCATTCTAACCATAATCCTCCAGGCCACCTTTCCCCCGCAGCCGCCTGCCCCGGGTGTGCAGGATTCCAAGTCTCTGGTCTTCCTGCCTTCTTTTGCTGGGCTCTGCTGCCTCTGGGCTCTTCCCATCACCCTTGCCATTCTAGGACTTCTCATTTGAGGTTTTGACTCTTCTTGAGTAGACACAACTGATTAAACAAGCAAACACGCACCTAATTGTTTTACCCTTCCCTCTTTCTATGCATTGAATGCCAGAGTTCTTAGGAAACAGAAAAAAGGAGCTTCTGAAACCAGGCCTCTGAGACCCACATTGTGTGGCACCTTTCCAAACCCTCTTCCAGCCCCACGTCCTCATGGGTTTCCATTGTGTGGCAAACCCTCTACCAGCCCCACGCACGTCCTCACGGGTTCCCTGTGGCCCCTGTTCCCCTGCACGTGGTGGGACCTTTGATTCCAGTAACGCCAGATTCTTGGTTTCATTTTCATTTCTGTAAGGGAGCCTTCCTTTTTCTCCTAGATGAAGCCAAATCCTCTGGTTGGAAACTCCCTTTGTGAGTGTCTTCAAAGGAACAGTTTCCCATTTATTTGTGGATTTACTTAATTGATAACCTTCGGCTTAGACTTGTAAACTTCATGAGGACAGGGATGGTCTATGTTTGCTCTGTTTTTATAGCATCAGTGCCTAATGACTGATAGGCACCTAATGAATAACTTGCTGAGAGAAAGTGAAGAAGGAAGGAGAAAAGTTCTCACGTAATCTCTTGTTATTCCCCTAAGGCACAAATTTGACCTGGATGGAGTCCACAGGATTATTGTGAGATGAGTGCCTATAACGCCTCACACAATACCTGCATCTCAACATTATTGCCCTTCTTTTCTTAGATATATGTACATTTTATTAAAAATCATATGCATACGGTATTATGCAATTTTTAGGAATCAGGGTTTTCTTGAGGCTCCTATTAAACTACTTTCATTGAGGGCACCTGCATGGCTCAGTGGGTTAAGGCCCTGCCTTCGGCTCAGGTCATGATCTCAGGGTCCAGGGATCGAGTCCCACATCGGGCTCTCTGCTCAGCAGGGAGCCTGCTTCCTCCTCTCTCTGTCTCTGCCTTGCCTCTTTGCCTACTTGTGATTTAGCTCTGTCAAATAAATAAATAAAATCTTAAAAAAAAATTTTAAAAAAGGAAAGCAAAAAAAAAAAAAATTCTAGTTATAAGGATTCTGAAGAACAGCATTCTAGTAAAAGGGCAAGGATGTGGCCAGGCTTCATGAAGGGATTCCAGCCAGGACTGGAAAACTACCGGGTTTCCCTTTTCCTCTCTCTGAGTCTCTGCATCTCTGCCTTATGCTGTTCTCTCTGTGCAGAATTTCTTTGTGTTCCAGTCCAGTAGTTCCAGCTACTGGTGAAATGTAGCTACCCCAGACTCGCAACTTTATATATCTGCGGTTGTGGTGCTGCTCAGAGACGGCTTAGTTTCTGTTACCTACTGGCTTGGGGGAGGGACTTTCTGATTGGTCCAGCTGGCTGAGGATCTACCATTATCCAGTCAAGCCATTGGGCAAGTTTCCTAGTTGTTGGTAGGGATCCTGAGGCTCAACCCCTAGGATTAGAAGTATTTCCTATAGAAGCAGATTAAATCCTCCAGGTAGATACTGTACTACCTACTTCTACTTCCTATATAAAAAGAAAGTATTTTTTTAAATGAATAGGTATAAAATATTAAATGAATAAAATATAACATTAAATACTATTTTTAAGTATCTCTTTTGTGTACTCAAACTACAGGACCCATCTTAATTAGTGATTATACGAAGACACTCTTCAGAATAGCTAGACCATTACTGTTTGGTAGAAACATAATGGAAGCTATATGTGTAATCTTAAAAATTGTTAAGTGGCCACATTAAAAAAAAAAAAGTAAAAAGGAACAGGGGAGTAAGTAAAATAGTTTTTATTGTAATATATCCAAAATAACATTTTACCTTCTCAAAATAAATTAATGGAATATTTTAAATTTTTTCATATTCAAAATCCACTGTGTATTTCACACCTATAGCACACTTCAGTGCAGATATTAAATTTTCATCAGAAATATTTACTCCATGTTTAGATTTTCATAAAATTTACAATTGAAAGTGCAGATTCATATACCTGAGTTTTTCCAAATATCCTTAAAAGTTTTCCAGGCCTGGGGCAACTGGTGTGGCTCGGTCAGTTGAACATCTGACTCTTGATTTGGGCTCTGGTGGTGATCTCAGAGTTGTGAGATCGAGCCCCGCATGGGGCTCCAAGCCCAGCACAGAGTCTGCTTGAGATGCTATCTCTCCCCTCCCTCTACCCCTCCCCCAGCTTGCATGTGCTCTCTAAATAAATAAATAAAATCTTCAAAAAAAAAAAAAAACCCAAAAACACACTTCCTCCAGTCACTGAATTGTATTGATTTTTTACTTTAAACAAGTTAAGTAAAATTAAAATTTTAGTGCTTTAATCAGCCGAGCTACAGTTTGAGTGGTAAGTAGCCACAAGGGCTAATAACCCCCTGTATTGGCTAGTACAGATTAGACAGACCCCTGTATTTTATGGAGAAACATGAAGCTCTGAATAGATTAAGTGACTTGACTAAAAACCACAAAGTGTGTTAATAGTTGGGACTAGACAGTGAGCTTCTCGTTCATCATTTCTGCTCCTACCTGGCCATGCCATTCCTTCATCACTGTGCCATTTTGGGTGAGGATCAGAGACCATTTATAGGCCTGCCCTGGGAAATAACACGTATTTATAGTGTTTGGACTGATTACCAGCTTAATCAGATTGAGGTTTCTATATCACTTTAATCCAAGCAAGAACATGAGAGTCAGATGCCTGAAGAGAATACTGAAGACCCAAATGAATTGTTTAGGCAGAAGACCAAAATAAATCATGACAAAACCCAGCTCCTCCAAAAGGTAGTTAAGATTTTAGAGATTCCATACCAGCATTGGGAGCACACAGTTTTGCAAAGTGCTTTTATAGAAATGTTTGAAATTTGCCTGCCATGGAATGTTTGAGAGTAGCAGGGGAGTGTGTTCTCCAGCCCTAAGGGTAAATACTAGAAGGAGAATAAAGAAAGTCCACTAAAGACAATTGGCATTTGCTGTCTGGGTGTGACAGTTGGAGAAATTTATTTTCATCAGTAAGACTCTGAATTCATTGAACTGACGCAGAAAGAGCCATTTCCATTCCCCAAAGCTCTCTTAGTTGAGTCGAAGGACCAGTATGTGTGGTCCAGATGCGAGACCGTAAGACTCATGGTCACCTTTGTGGAAAGCAAATACCGCAACTGTATGTGCTTTATACCACTGATGAAAGAACTAGGTGAGTCCTGGCATTCTCATGTTTCTGTTTTACATTTATTGTACAACCTTGAACAAACCACTTCCCGGCTCTAGGTCTTGGTTTTCCCATTTCTGAAATTGGTGGGACTGGAGCAGGTGGTCTTCAGCATTCCTTCCATATTTAAACTCTTGTAATTCTCAATGGCATGGCTCTACGTTCTTTGGATCTCTTACCCTGGAGGTCAATGCTGGAAGCATAAGAGGAAAGAAAGGAATGCTTTGTGCCTTGGGCATTCTTACCTCTAATTCTGACCAGATTGAGGTTTGACACACACACACACATTAAAGCAAATAAAACTAAAACAATCTACCTGGGCAGTAAGGCTGGTAATCAGATTAGATGGATTAGAAGAAAGGGTGCACGCTGTGGTTATTCCTCAGAGGACTCATGGTTTATGAGTCAGGGCTTTTCTCCCTAAGAATCACTAATGGAGTCCTTATCCCAGCTCCTTTGTAGGGAACTCTCACAATGTAGATACCTGCGTTAGGACCACTAAGGAAGGCCACAGGTCTCTCTATACTGAGAGCTACCAAATGGAGAGTAGCGCCAAGTATGCATGAAGAAATGTTATAGTACGTTTTGTCCAGTGAAAGCTAACAGTGCCTGCTCTTAGAGACTCCCTGTGCATCTAAGACTGATGCAGAATAATGTGTCAACTTCTTTTAGCTTATAAACCAGAACAATTTCTTGAAAGGAGGAGGGGATGGAGAAGAAAAAGGCATGCCAGACTGAGCAAGTCCCCCAGGACGTTTGTAAAGCACCCAGTTTGATCCAGGGTCTCGAATGTATCAGTTCTGGGACTGCAGATGTATTATATCACATATCATATAGTATCTATTTTATATGCTTATATAGGACCCAGTTTAAATTTATGTGTGGTTTTAGAATGTGCATAGATATTTTCATTATTGGTCTTTGGAAGCAGTCCTATTCCTAGTTATGTTTAGAATGCTTTTAAGTATAGTTTTTATACCTTTTATTTCATCATTTAGTTAAATCATTAACTTGGTCATGGTACTTTAAAATCCCTTAGGAAGTTTACAGCTTTTTTTTTTTTTTTAAGATTTTATTTATTTATTTGACAGAGAAAGATGCAGCGAGAGAGCGAACACAAGCAGGGGAATGGGAGAGAGAGAAGCAGGCTTCCTGCCAAGCAGGGAGCCCGATAGGGGGCCCGATCCCAGGACCCCAGGATCATGACCTGAGCCAAAGGCAGATACCTAACCATCTGAGCCACCCAGGAGCCCCAGGAAGTTTTCATCTTTTGAACAAATCTTCAGTGGTGATGGCATGGTAGCAGGTCAAGAATTACTGATGAATTGATTCAGTTAGTATTTTAGAATGATGCATATTACATAGGAATTGAAAGCATGTTTTTCCAGTAGTCTTAGCCAGAGTTGCTGTAATTAACCCAGCAAATATAAGACAGAAGCTACCAGGAAAGAAGATAAGGAATTGAGTCTGGAGTTAAGGAAAACCCAGGCAGATTTTCCCTTTCAAAGCAAGGAATATGTTTTGTTTTGCATGTATATGTAGGAATGGAACTTTAAATTATATGTACTTCAAGAATTTGACAGGTACCTCTTAACCTCACTTCTTTGGCCTCCTGTGTGGTTTTATCAACTTTCCTAATTCTTCACATTCTTCTGCTAGTAAAATAGAGAACATTATTTGTATCTTACATTCTTCTGATGAATGTTGTGAGTTGATATTGATACAGAACTATTTAAGCTTAAAATGGTTTCTGAAAGCTAAGGAATAGTGATAATAATGCCTGTTATTAAGGCAAAGGGAAAAATTACATTTGGGAAACTTACAGCCTTCAATCATATTTCTTAATCATAATCTTAGAAGAGTCAGAAAGCAGATCTATCATCTCACAAATGAAATGATGAGTTTCCTATGTTTCATTCTCTTTGCAAATCATTGACTATTATATTTAATTAAAAAGAAAATGTGATCTAGTCAAAGCTGGTTTTCTTGCAGACAGGTCAAAACTGGCTGATATTTAATCTTGTTTCAGCCTCAGAGCTATCTTTAATAAGTCCAAGAATCCTAAAAAGCTAACATGTGACTCTTTAAGCAAATTAATGAAAAGATAGAACTCTAAATTGATTATACAGTTTTTTTCCCAAGGAAATTTGGCGAGAATGAATAATGAATGAAATACAATTTACAAGATGTTTAGAAATGTGTTTTTCAGTAGTGTAGTAGTACAGAAGTTCATATTAACAAGCAGAGAATTCTTCATAATTTGTAAAGGGCAAGTTTTGGGCTAGGATTAGATGTGAGATTTCCAGGATTTAACTGTAAGAAATTATAAGTTAAGGCTAGAAAATTTTGCTAGGAAAAGTTGGTTGCTTCAGCTATTGATTGGGTATATGAAAGTTGGGGACCGTGGGGGACCGTGGGTGGCGATGAGGGCATCGTCATAGCTAAATAAGAACTTAAATACAGAATGGAAACAAAGAGTTCAGCTGAAAATAGAGATAAACAGAAATGGTGGCAGTAAGCACCCCAGAGTTCCCTGGTTTAAAAATAAGAAACCTATAACCAAAATCATTTCTACTTTAACCACAAAAAAGAAAAAAAAAAAAAAAACCCTGTTCATTTAAGGTGCCAAGACTGCAGAAACTAAAGGAGTACCTTAGTTCAGAATAAGGAAATTTGATTTTGGTTTTTCTATGTCAGAAGATTTGAGGGAAGGATAGACGAGCATATTTATAAAGTGGAGTGAAGACAGGGTTTAAAGAGACTGACACCTAGAATCTGCTTGCCACAGAAAAATTTGCACAATTACAACAGAATGAATTAATTGGGGAAGGCTGCACCGCCATATAAATACTCTTCAAACAGTTATTTGCAGTTTCTGTTGTATCCCATAACCTAGGAAATCTGCCCTTTGCTGACAGGGCTGACTGTCTAAAAGGGAATTATCACTGTTTAAATGGAGGGAGACTTGGAGAGCGATTCAGTCCCAAAGGAAAGAGTGACATTTTGGAAAGAGACCTGTGAATGATGCAAATGTGAACTTACATGTGCTTGAGATAAGCACTGATTAAACAAAACAAAGAATCCATTCTGAACATACTTTGGAAACACATAGTCTTTGAGAACTTGGTTGATGAGTTGAGTGAAATGGCCTAATTGAACTAATTCCCATTTGGGGGTTTGTTTATTCTACTTTTCTGAAGCCAGAGCCAACACTTCTGAAAGTTTTGAATGACATTTCGTGCTTCCAGGAATTGGGGCTTACCAATTTGTAGATAAACCCGTTTCCTTTTTGGCTGTGTTATATTAATTAAAACTGTTCTGTTAAATGAATAGAAGACGGCCCCCTTGTATAATTTAGGATAAATTACTTGGCCTTCCCCCATAGATATATTCTGCTGGTAAGAAGGGAAATCTAGTGGTTTGGTTCGTTTCACATGGCATCAGTTACTCCTTATAATATTTTTATTACAGCAGAAGTTATTTTAAATTTGTTAGGATCTTATAAACCAAGGCAATTATAGCTATCCCCAATCTTATTTTTCTCATTTGTTATATTTTAGCAGAGTTAAAAAAAAAAAAATTCAGAGCTTCTACTTAAAAGATCTTTAAAGAAGAAAACATAGTGTTAAAGTATACAAAGTATATGAACTTATTTTAAGTAATTATTTTAAGTAATGTTACACTGATTTTAAAAAATAGAATGTGTTTTAATATATCAAAGAGATTTTGTCCTAATAATCTAAACCTTTATTGGCCCAGAGCCATTTATAACAGAGGCTGGCAAGCTATAGGCCAGATCCAATTCACTGCCTGATTTTATATGGTCGGTCAGCTGAGATTGGTTTTTACAGATGAACATTCACAGTCTATTTGATAATAGAGAATATTTTGAAACCCAACTAAACAAAATGTTGACCCAAAATAAAGAATTTCATTCTTATTGGTAGACCTGTATTACAAGAGATGAAATTTGATTATTATGCAAAAGACATATTTAATTATTGTAACTACATTTTAATTTTGTAATAAGTTTTATAGAAATTGCTTTCTCTCTATAAATGCACCTACATAATATCCTTTATTTTCATCTCTTGGTATGTAAAGCCTAAAATACAGATTACCTAGCCCTTTACAGAAAGTGTAGACCCCTGACACAAGAGTATTTTTTTCTCATTCATTTTTTATTCACTCATGCATTTGCTCAACAAATAGTTTCTGAGCAATTTTCCCATGCCAGAGACACAGTTCTAGGCTATATTAAAAAAAAAAAATACTGCCTTCATAAAACTTACTTTCAAGTTATTTATGCATTATCTCCTCACAACTAACTTGTTCTATTATTCCCATTCTACAGAGAGGTTCAGAGACTTTATGCAGCTTGTCTGGAGTTTCTCAGCCCAAATCGAACCCCAGTTATACCTGACTGTACAGATTTCAACTTCTAACCTAATGGGCGGGACTAGCTTCAGGGGCATGTCTCCATGATTGGTTTAATGCTATGCTGTCACCATCTTAATAATTATTCATTCTTGAACAAATTATTCATTCTTGAACAAATTTTGCACTTGGCTCTACAAATTATGTAGCTGGCTTGCTGCTAAGACAAAAGTGCTTCTCTCTGAGACCACTCTTCTGCCAGGGCTGTTTGTTTTTTAAATATCCACATGAATTTATCTATGAAGAGGCCTTAGAATCTATCAAGCACTTTGGAAAAATAAGCTATTTTTAATCCACTGTTTCATATTCCAGTTCACCAAAAGACTTCAAGTCCTTGAGGGCTAGGATTCTCTCCTACAATTTTTCTTTCTTTTTTTCTTTTTTTTGGGTAACTCCCTCTATGCCTAAAACTGTTCTAAGAACATTGTGAGTAAGTAAAGTGAGTAAACCTTGTCAAGGGTAAGACTTGGTTCCATCTTTAATTTACTTCCATGGAAGACCAACATTCTTCTTCTTCTTTTTTTTTTTTTTTTTTTTGTAAGATTTTATTTATTTGACACACAGAGAGAGAAAGTGCACAAGCAGGGGGAGCAGCAGGCAGGGGGAAAGGGAGAAGAAGATTTCAACACTGAGCAGGGAGCCCCATGGGAGTCTCAGTCCAAAGACCCTGGGATCATGACCTGAGCCAAAGGCAGACACATAACCAGCTGAGCCACCCAGATGCCGGAAAGAGCAACATTCTTTACCATCAGTACTTTGTTCGAGTCTTTATTCATTTGCAAATTTAGAAGCAGATGTTACATCTGAGTTAAACAAAACACAAGAACTGACCTGTTCTGATATAAGGAAATTCTTTGTCCATTAGTGACCGAAACATTGATGTCTTTGAAGAAGGATGCTCCAAGTTTACTGTATTTATAACAGATTCCTTTATCTTCCTTTCTTTCAATTTCTTGCAGCCTAGTCATTGTTGGATAAGAGTGATGGTGGAACAGTTGTCAGTCAGCTTAACTGATCTTCTGGACAAGTTTTCAAATATTTCTGAAGGCTTGAGTAATTACTCTATCATAGACAAACTTGTGAAAATAGTGGATGACCTTGTGGAGTGCATGGAGGAACACTCATTTGAGGTAAATTTGTATTCCTTGGGATGGCTTCTTACTACTCTTCTCTAAGACCTATGCTGATTGGGGGTGGCAAGGGTGGGCGGGTCTTTTATTTGTGAAATGTTCCATTAAAAAAAGTTTTTCAAGGTGAGCACAGAAAATAGGTGGTTATAGTCACCCTGAAATCCTGGAATATACCTTAAGGCTTAGATGTCATTTAATATAAAATAAAATTTATTCACACTACAATGTAAAAAAAAATAGCCCTTTATTTTGTGAGGGAAGTCCTCATAACTCACCTTTTAGGTTACAAATGTTCATTTACCTTTAAATGGAAAATTGCCAGGGTACCTGGGTGGCTCAGTGGGTTAAAGTCTCTGCCTTCAGCTTGGGTCATGATCCCAGGGTCCTGGGATTGAGCCCCACATCGGGCTTTCTGCTCCGTGGGGAGCCTGCTTCCTCCTCTCTCTCTCTGCCTGCCTCTCTGTCTACGTGTGATCTCTGTCAAATAAATAAATAAATCTTAAAAAAAAAAAAAAAAGGAAAATTGCCTATAATGAACACTTAGACTTAACCCTATTCATAGTAATCATGTCACAACAGTGAATTTTACCATCGCCAGGCCATTTGATGATTAGTTGTCACCAGTTTGAGAATGTGGGCCTGGCAGGGCTGTGAGATTGAAGTATATTGACGAGGCAATATATAGAGATTAAGAATGACATGTTAGAGTTCAAATTCTGACTTTGTCACTAGTTACCTTTATGAACTTAACCTCTCTGTGTTCACTTTCCTTATCCCTAGAAGGACAGTGACGGGATCCATCTCATGGAGCTGACATTAGATGATCTGTGATTAGTGCCTTAGTACCATGTCTGGCAAAATAAATCCTAATAAACATTTTTATTATTATTTTAGAATACCACATCCATAATAAAATAGGTCTTGGGAGACCTGCTTTGGCATAGAGTTCACAATTCATTGTCTGCCCTACAGGCCTTCTAGGTGTTTAAATCTGTTTTAGATATCATTCTGTAGTGTAAAACTTAAATACTTCTCCAAATTCCAATTTCTCTGTAAGACCCAATATTCATCCCCTTCATGTTCATTTCGGAATTCTTACCATACTAAGAGCCTCCTCACTACATCTCATCACATCTGTAGCCTTGCTTTTTAATTTCTAAATTAGTGTGTCTTACAGTCTATGACATTTTAGAATTAACATGTCTTTTTCTATCATAGTAGTACAAATAGGGTTCTGATGGCAGTGATAAGAGGTAGAGGTCACAAAAAGTACGGCATCTGAGGAACAATGTTGTGAAGGAAATAATCCACCACTGGGGCTTGAAAGATGAGTTAAGTATTAGGTAAATGGTGATGTCAAGAAGAGCATCCCAGATACTGAAGAGTATTCATTTGCTAATCATGACACTGTGGCTAGAACCCAAGTGGTATTTCTCTGTTGTTTTTGGAGATGGAGTTAACATGTATAAAGCACTTAGTGTGGTTCATAGCAAGTGCTACAGGGGTGTTATTGTTACCTACTTTTATTTATAGACAATCACGCATGTATGAATTCCTAAAATACAGTCTGGTTTGCTTTCCTGGGGAATTTCTAGAAATTAATCATACTTACTTCTTTTATAACTTGGTTCTTTTGCTCAGCATTATGTTTATAAGATATATCCACTTTGAGGCACATAGCTGAAATTAAGTTTTTCCTGTTTATAGAATGGGCTTAATATACTGATATTTATTAAACCACTTTTTTTTTTTTATAAATTTAAATTCAGTTGACCAGTGTATCTTCCATCATTGGTTTCAGGTGTAGAGTTCAGTAATTCATCAGTTCCTTATAACACTCAGTGCTCATCACATCACGTGCCTTCCTTAATGCCCATCACTTAGTTACCCAGTCCCCCACCACTTCCCCTCCAGCAGCCCTCAGTGGGTTTCCTATAGTTAAGAGTCTCTCATGGTTAAACGACTCTTCTGTTATTTGATGTAAGGGTTATATTACACTGTTGCTAAGAACTTTTCTTGTATGTCTCCTCACATGTATGTGCAAGAGCTTCTCTAGCACATTCACCCAAAGTGGGATTTCTGGGTTACAGAATGGGCACATGTCCAACCAGATGATACCAAATGCACCAAGTTATATTATTCTACCAATATATAAGAGTCCCCCTTTTCCGTATTCTTCCCACTATTTAGTATTATCTGACTTTTTAATTTGGGGCTATTTGGAGCATGTGTTATAAGAGGGATTTTTTAAAATAAATAAAATATTTTAAAAATAAATATATATAAATACGTAAATAAATGTATAATATATAAATGAAATATATTTAGAGCATATGTTATAAGAGGTATTTTTTAATAAAATAAATATAAAAATTAAATATATAAATATATATATAATATAATAAAGTTATAAATAAATATAAAAAATAAAAGAAAAATCATTATCTTAATGAGCATCTTTAAAGAACAGTGTCTCTAATTTGTTGCTAACATTATTTTGTTTTGATACTCTATTCACCTTACCCCCACCACCACTTCATTCCTTTATCTGGAGTTGAGCCCCAGACCAAAGTGGATGGGATCACTATCTTATAGTACCAGTTTGAATTATGCAGGTTAAGACAGTTGTCTAAAAGTGTTAGTTTTACTTGCATCTTTGGGGGACATTTTTATCGTCTGTTACCTCGACATCAGTTAGATCTGTAAACTATCTGAAGAATATAATCCTATTTTCTTCCAGAATGTAAAAAAATCACTTAAGAGCCCAGAACCCAGGCATTTTACCCCTGAAGATTTTTTCAGAATTTTTAACAGATCCATTGATGCCCTCAAGGACTTGGAGACAGTGGCATCTAAAACTAGTGAATGTGTGCTTCCTTCAACATTAAGTCCTGAAAAAGGTAAGACAAATAAGCATTTCCAATTCAAATGTGAAAAGCAAGCTTGAATCTTGTATATATAGGTAAGAATCTACCTCTGACTCAAATATGTGTAGCTAGAGAAAGATGTATGTGTACATGTCTAACACAAAGACATATATAAATGGCATGAAAGAAGTGATCAGTTGATTTCTTGGTTTTCAAACCAAAGCAACACTTGTCATTTTCAAATATAAGAATTTTCTGTCGGTAAACAATATGGGAGGTAGATTTGTCTGATACTTGCTCGTATTGTGTAGTGTGTGTTACCCTTCATCTCCAGTTTTCTTAATGTCCCCTTTTCAAGCCTTTTCCTTAAGGTCTACCTCTGAGTCATGAATTCTGATCTTTACCAGTTACTCAGTATTGAGACTTGTTTTCCCATTAGGAAAATCTGTGCTACTTATGTTTGTTAAGTATGCAGGCAATGAATCTTTGCTCTGTAAGGCGACTGTGATGAATTTCTTAATAAAAATAGAACAGGACCCAGTAAGAAATAAATAGGATCTGAATAATCAAAATTTGGGAAGCAGACATTGAAAGTACTCTGGTATTGCACTTCAACCTTTTGCACACTCTGTAATTTATGTAAATCACCATGCAACACTGACACATTATTGCTTTCTATTTAGATTCCAGAGTCAGTGTCACAAAACCATTTATGTTACCCCCTGTTGCAGCCAGCTCCCTTAGGAATGACAGCAGTAGCAGTAATAGTAAGTACATACGTCTGATTTAATGCATGCATGGCTCCAGTTAGCACCTATGGGAGTATTGCATGGGCTTTAAAGGAAATTTCTGCAATTATAATATTAATACTGTTCTGTTACTGTTCTTCCTGTTACGATCTTCCTGAGAATTAAATATTAGGTTTCTATGTAAGTGATGAATCAGTAAATTCTACTCCTGAAATCAATATTATACTATATGTTAACTAACTAGAATTTAAGTGAAAATTTGGGGGTGCCTGGGTGGCTCAGTTGCTTAAGCGTCTGATTCTTGGTTTTGGCTCAGGTCATGAGATCAAGCCCCACATGGGCTCCTCGCTCAGCATGGAATCTGCTTGAGATTCTTTCTCCCTCTCTGTCTGTTCCTCCCGCTTGTGTGCTCTCTCTCTCTCTCTCTCTCAAATTAATAATTTTTTTTAAATTTTACATAAGCAAATATTAGGTTTGTAGAAATGGGTTTCCCTACAACCCAAGATGATCTTTAGAGTATTGGGCCAAAATCTGCTAAGATTGTTTTAAATAAGTCATATAATTACTTTTAGAAATACGATTTAAACTTTGTTCATTGTCAACTTATATATTTGTTGTGGGATTTGTCTGACAAAAATGGAATTTTAAAATTGAAAGTACAGATGTTGGTTGTATAGAATTCTAAGGATATTTTGTTTTGTTATATCAGTATTTACAATTTTATATTTGTACATCTGATGATTTTATTTACTATAAAATTATGTTAGAGGAGAATATGCTTCTTTGCCTTAAATTTCTGTGCTCTTTGACTAAGGACCCAATTTCCTGGTAGTCTAATGTCCTCCTTTCAAATACAGGGAAGGTCGTTATAAAGGTCATTGGATTTTACTAAGTATTCTGATCCTCTAGTTTCATGGAAGCTGTAGAAGGAAAAAAACTCATCCTATGATCTTAGTTAAGAAAGTTATCCCTTAAGACTTAGTAATGGGGCACTGTCATATGTTCAGGGACATAGAGAGGACCTACCTATAAAAAGGAATAATCAATTTAGTACAAATCCACAATACCAGTTCTGTAATTCAGAAAAAATTTAAAAACCTCTAAAATCCATTTGTTTGGGAATTTTTGGCACCAAAACCTGACCTGACCTAAACTGAGATAAGGCTGTTTATAGTCTTTCTCCTTCTAAAAGTGAATATTTATAGATTTCACTATAGAAATATTGTGTTTGATCACAGCATGCTACCTAGACTTTACTGAGGATATTATATACAATATCTGTAAGACAGAATCCTCTAAAATCTCAAAATTCTGAATTACAAAGCACATCAGATCTGAAAAGTTTTAGAAAGAGACTGTGTTAGCCAGTTAAGGTCTTTCTTACTAACTACTGATTTTATTTTATTAATCTTTTCAAAGATACAACTTTTGGCTTCTTAATTTATATTTCATTGGTTTCTCATCTTTTTTATTTCCTTCTTTTTACTTTGGGCTTAGTTTGTTCAGCTAAGTTGTAGCTGAAGTCCTTAAGGTTGAAAAGTTTGATTAGTGATTTAAGCCATTCTAATTTTCTGTTCGAAGCACTTGAAGTTATAAATTTTCTTGTAAGCAACTTCAGTTGCATCCCACACACTTTGATATATTGTGTTTCCATTATCATTTCTTCAAAAATATCTTTTAATTCTCCTTGTGATTTCTTTTTTAATTCATGAGTAATATAAAAGTGGGTTACTTAATGTCTAAACATATGTATTTTTTCTAGATATCTTATTGTTTTATAAATTCTATTGTCAGAAAACATACACTGTAATCTTTCAAAATTTATTGAAACTTATGTGTATCATTCAAATAATGAGTGTAGCATTCTAAAATTTGATCAAAATGGCTGATAATGTTCAGATCTTCCAAATGCTTATTAAAGTTTTTTGTCTAATTTTTTTATCAACTACTAATAGAGGAAGATTAAAAATCTTTTATTTGTGGTTTTTGCCATTTCTCCTTTTGGTTATGTGTTTTTTAATTCATATTTTGAAGCTGTATTATTAGGTGGTTATAGATTGATTATTGTTATGGGTTCTCTGATTAACAGACCTTTATATTGTTAGTGAAATAATCATCATTATCTCTGCTAGAATTCTTGTCTTGAAGTGTATTTTGTCTGTGTTAGTGGAGCCAGTTTTTCTTATGCTTACTGTTTGCATGGTATACCTTTCTTTTTTTCAACCTACTGTCTCTATTTTTAAAGACCATCTCTGGTAGTCAGTTTATAGTTGGGCCTTGCTATTTCAGCTAGGCGGTCTTTAACTTTTAGTTAGAGTATTTTATCCATTTATATTTAATATAGTTATTGGTATGGTTGGATCTGGGCCTACCATTTTATTTCCTATTTGCCTCATTTGTTCGTTTCTCCTTTCCCAATTGATTTTGGGTTAATTTTGTTTATTTTCAACAGCTCTTTTTGCATTATTTTGTGGTTGTTTTAGGAATTACAGTATACATGTTGCAGTGTTCTACTTAATATTGTAGCACTTAAGAAAAAAATAGGAGAATCATCTTTTGTGCTGTGTTGACATATAGAACTACATAGGTTATAAGCCTCACAATAGTCTTATAATTATTGCTTTAAGCTATCCTGTGTCTTTTTTAAAAAACAAAAGAATATAGTTGTCTTTTATATTTACCCATATATTATTTCTTAAACTTTGCATTCCCTCTTGTAAACCGAACTTTCCATCTAGTGTTAATTCCTTTCAGTCTAAAGAACTTCCTTTAGTATTTCCTGTGGTATAAATCTACTGGCAACAAAATCTTTTTTTTTTTTTTTAATTAAAAAATGTCCCTGGGGCACCTGGGTGGCTTAGTGTGTTAGTGGCCATCTCTTGATCCCAGCTCAGGACTTGATCTTTGGGTTGTGAGTTCGGGCTCCACATTGGGCTCTGTGCTGGGCATGGAGCATACTTAAGAAAAAAAAAAAAAATGTCTTCAGTACTGCAGGTGCTTTTTACTGGGTATGGAATTCTGGGTTTTCAGAACTTTTTTTCAGTCCTTTAAAGATGTCACTTAATTGTCTTCCTGCTTTTATTGTTTCTGAGAAAAAGGCATCCAGAGTTTATATTCTAATATGTACTGGGTCATTTTTCCCTCTGCCTTTCAAGTTTTTCTTCTGTGTAGTAGTTTGACTAAGATGTGCCTAGGACTGGGATTTTTTTTGTATTTTTTTTCTTTTGCGTTTTGTCAAGCCTCTTTGATACATAAGTGTATTTTCCCCAAAACTTGGGAAAAATTTGTCCATAACTATTTCAAATATTTTTCTTCATTTTCTCTCCTCTCCAAAAGGAATCACACATAGTATATTTAATCACACACATAGCAATCACATGTTTATTAGGTAGTTTGATCTTGTCTCACAGATTATGGAGGTTTTGTTCAGATTTTTTTTTTCTCTCCCCAATCTCTCTGTTCACCAAAATGCATAATTTCTACTTATTGTTTTCAAGTTTCCTGGCTCTTCTGCCATCTGTAAGCTGCTGATCGTTTCATCCATTTTTTTTTTCATCCAATACAATTGTTTTTAATTTTTTTTAAACCAGTTTATGGTTCATAGCAAAATTTAGGGAAAGATACATAGATTTCCCACATACCTCCTGCCCATACCCATATGCAGCCTCTCCTGTTATCAGTATTCCCCACAGAGAGGGAATATTTAACCTTTGTTAAAACTGATAAACTTTCCTGGACACATCATAGCCCTTCAAAGTGCCTATTTTACATAGGGTTCACTCTTGGTGCTATACATTCTATGGGTTTGGATCTAGTACATTTTTTTCATTTCTAAGCTTGTATTCTAAAATTTGTGTTTAATTCTTTGTCTATTTTCCTGCTGAGATTTTCCATCTGCATATTCATTATGATATTTTCTTTTTTGGCCCCTGGATGTATAGTTGACCTTTGAACAACAGGGGTTTGAACCACATGGGTCCACTTGTAAACAGATTTTTACTGTAAATGTATTTTCTCATGATTTTCTTAACATTTTCCTTAGATTATTTTAATATATATAATAGATATAATGTATAAAATATGTGCTGTTTGTTATTGGTAAGGCTTTCAGTCAATAGTGGCCTATTAGTAAAGTTTTAGGGAAGTCAAAGTTACATGTAGATTTCCGCTGTGCAGGAGGTTGGTGCTCCTAACCCCTGCATTGCTCAAGGGTCAACTGTTGTTCTGAATCTCTGACGTTCTCATCTCCTGATCTCAACATATAGGTCATCTCAGGGTTGGTATGTGTTGACTGCCCCCAACTCCCTGATTCTGGGTCACATTTCCCTTTAAGTGGCTGGTTATTTTTGAATACATGCTGGATATTGTGGATATTATGTTTATGAGAATGTAGATTTTATAGCATTTCTTTAGAGACTTCTGAGTTTTGTACAGATAGGCAGTTCAATTAGTGGCAGATTATCTTTATTTTCCTTCCCTGTCTTGTTTTTAAGCTTTCTTAGAGGGAAGGGGGAATGTAGGCTTATTGCTAAGGCATAGAATTTCTAAGGTACCTCTTGAATGCCTAGAAAATCTCCCCATTCTGGCTTGTCAGAGCTCCTTGACTGATCAACAGTCAAGATCATAGCTTCCCAGATATTGTTTATTGCCAGGCTTTGTGAAGTCTCTTCCTTGCATGTACAGCTTATTTTTTTAACCATTGACTTAAGGAGGTTCCTCCAGAGATTTCTGGTGCTCCTTTTCTGCACGGTTCCTTTCCCACCAATAACCCTGCCCCACAAACTCCAGACACATCTGCATCCCTGAACTTCAGTCTCTGATTCCTTATTTCTGTGAAACTACTGAACCCTAGTTGGGTTCTATCTTCCATACCTCCCAGCCAGAAAATGAAGACAATCATGGGCCTCACCAGATATGTTTTTACTCTTAGGGATTATGTTCTTGAGCTACCTATTGACTAATGTATGAAAGTAACTACCTTAGGTAATTTGTTTAATATAACAGTTATTTAGGTTGAGAAGGCTAATATGCTATTACCATGGTTGGAAGCAAAGGTCTTTTCTACTTACCTCAAAAGACATTGAATATAAAACACCTATTCACTTTTTTTTTATTACAAAATGGTCAGCCTTCTTTTTTGTTTTGCTTTCCTTTTTTCCTTTTTATAAAAAAATATGGATCTTGCATAATTTGCAGCTTTTTGCCAGGAGACGTTACTCATCAGTGTGGCACTTAGATACCCATGCACAAAGACTTGCTCTTGTAGAGCTTACCTTCTTATAAGAGAAAGTCCTAGTATTTTTATCATATATATATATTACAATATATATTATAATAGAAGTATGTCAATGTTTTTAGTCGTAGCATAAAGGAGGTGAGACTTTTTGGAGGGATATGGCCAGGGAAATTTGAAGTGAAATTTGCAGGATAAAATCCCAAAAAGTGGTTGTGCTAGCTGGAGGAGCAGTCTACATGAAGGGGTCCTGAGACGTGAGTGTCCTCTCATTATGCCATGATTCTCCCTTATAAAAGTGTTCAAGTTATCCAGAAGGAGTTATGTTTTCAAAATCATAGTAATTTCCTTTGTATCAAGTTAAAAGAATGTTTAAGATCCTTGTAGATTATATTTAAACGATACAGAAGTTATCCTTACTTTGACATTAACGTTATACATCTTCTAAAAGGACAGTCTTAGAGTCAGACTGCCTGGGCTTCTATACCAGTGTTGGCCCTTGGATAACTGTGTGACCTTGAGCAAGTTAATCTCTCTGGACTTGCCAGTCAAGTGAAGGATGACAGTACCTCCTTCATAGAGTTTCTGTGAGTTTTAAATGTGTTAACACACACGAACTCGGAGCCATGCCTTATATATAATATGTGTTCATTGTTATTAGAATAATTGGGTGCACCAAGGCTGTGGGTCAGTACTTACCGCAACCTGCAATGAGCTTTGAATCTGAATTAAGGAGGGGTACTGATTTGAAGGTTTTCTAAGCACCAAGAGGTCCATGTTCACAGGCATGGTGATGCCTGTAAGTAAAATCATTTGAAAAAGCAGGTCAGCAAAATCGTAGCACAGTTTTTCGTGTTCTGTATTTGAACAGATGTTGGGTATTATTGGTCAAACCAAACAAGTCAGTTTCCATTAATTTTGGACATTCATAATAATGAGACAGAATTATGACAACAGCCCAGGGTTGTGGGATTACTTAAATCCTATCCAGATGAGCTTCCTCACCCTACAAGTTTTATGTGGCAATCTTTACATGAAAGCAAAGCTTTGTTACTAGCTTGGGCATCTGTAGGGCCAAATACCCACCATTTGGCCTTGAGCCACACAGATCAAATCCCACTGATCTCCAGTAAGTAGCAGAGGTAGCCTTGGGAGTCATGCCCTGGAGGTATGAATAAGCCTTTTCTGATAACATTCTTTTTCTCTCTCTGCAAGAGGGACTGTAGTATCTCTGGAAAGAACCAAAGGCTGGCTCTTAAGCTCTTTGCATTAGGGAGAAATAACAAAAGCAAGGTAATATTGACCCTCCAGGAGGTGAAGCTCAGTTCCTCTGGTCCGTTTCCCCTCCTAGTCTTTATGAGGCCCCCTCCCTCCCTCCGTCCCGCAGGGAGACTGCTGCAATGTGTTAGTCAGGTTCTGGGACTTTGGGGCCATAGTTCTGGGGGTGGAACTTTTAAAGTAGTTAAAAAGTGACTACTCTGGAAGAGTGAGGTGGGTGAGTTCTCTTTAATTAGGTCTCTTGTCCAGCATGGATTTCTTTGGAAAACCTTTAGGGGCTGTCCTACCTGAGAAAGACTGTGAGCGGGGAATCCCGGAGTATCTCACTTTGGTAAGCCACTTCTGCTTGTTGCTAGTGGCCCTGGTCTTTCCTGTGGTCTGAATGGCTCAAGTCAAGATTTGGTTTTGGGAAAGAACAGGAAGATTTTATGATGTTGCTTGCCTTGATTCTAGGACATCTGGTACCCGCGTATATGTAATAGAATTCTCCATAGCACCGTCCCAGCTCCTTTGTTTTCTACTGGAGTCTGGGGACAAAAATATTAATAGCTTCCTTTGTTCTCTGTGTATATCTTCATGAGGGGACCCCTCTCGGATCCCTCCTGGTCAAATCTATCATAACCACACAGCAGTCCCAAGAGACACTGTGGGCCATAGTGTTGCAGGAATTTTTTTTTTTCCGTCTGTGCCCATGGTTCTTGGTCATGCCACCTCAAAGAATGAAGAAGTAGACCAGACAGAGTGGTGGGCAGCAAAACAAGCTTTATTGAGTGATAGCAAAATGATAGTATAGAGCTCCCAAGGTGGGAAGAAACCCGAAGGGGTTGCCACTGGAGTTTCTAAGTCTAGGGGTTTTTATGGACTTGCTGACAGTCTGTGTCAATCTGACAAGCCCTCCCAGTGCCTGTCATCCAGTCACGGTTTTGTCACATGGGAAGGGAGGGAGGATTCCTTCCACCAGCAGGGTAAAATCCTTTTAAGGGTGGTTTCCTCTTCCTGGGGGGTTGGCTGGAGGTGTGGGGGGGGGGCGCCTGTTCCTGTCTTCCAACTATCCTTCATCAATAGCATGGTGGCCCTCAAGGAGAATTCAGGCTTGTTACTGGAATACAACCACAAATAGCCAAGTTATGTACAGATAGTGATATGAAAACTCCTAAAATGTCAAGAATGGCTTATAATTCTGAGTCCATTTTCTGAGAGAAAATACTTTTATAAATGGTAGTTAAATTCCAGACTAGTACACACAATCTTTGATATAACCCTTAAAATAGCTGTATTATTACAATAATGGTAGTACCACTTTGATTATACCAAATTCTACGTTGTAACTCTTTTTTTCTGATGAAAGAATTGATGTTGAATTCTACTTTAAAATGCCTAAAACTTATTTCCCACAAGGCTATAAGATGGTTGGGGTGGGGGGCGATCAGAAGATATGCTAGTCTAGTCTCAAAGAAGTGATTTGTAGTTATATGAATGGAAGACCCCACTTCCCTCCCCATCGCCCTTCCTTAAGTGTAAGGGGCACCCATGACTCACCCTTCCCCAACACACACACACACACACACACACACACACTTCCTATTATAGCCCTTTGGAAATAGGAGTCCTGCAATTAGTGAATTCCATGCTCCCAGTTTACAAATGGTGGGGAAATGGGCAATTCCTGTTTTCTCTGCAGTAGATAAGATTTGTTTCTGGCCTCTCAGGTTAAATCTGTAAGTTCATGTTCTCCCTGTAAATGTTTACACATGTACAGTGGTTTGGTTCTTTTATGTTACATACTTAATATATTAAACAGGTGACTATAGGCTGACACCATATCCCAAATGTTGCATAATATTATAGCCTAAAACAGTCATTTACCTTGGATTAGTTTGCATTTGATCCTATAATTGCTGAAAATATATAATTTCTAAATGTATTCCTTCACCAAAGAAAACTGAAGACTTTTGGTTCTTTTCGTACAGGTTGGCACATGTGTCTGTGTCTCTAACAACCAGGTTGTTCCTTGTAAGGAGACAGAGAGAAGAGACCCTTGTGGTAGATGGTAGATGTGTTTTGTTTAATTCATGAATCATTTTGCTGCTCACGGAGGAGCTGAGCAAGGTCAAAATGAGTCCCAAGTTAATCTCACATGCTTTTTTCCCTCTCACACACACCCCCACCCCCATCTCTTGCTGTTAGAGTAAGCAATGAGAAGATACTGGTACTTTCAACCATTCTTTAGTGTTTAATGGTCTCAGGCTTTCCAACATAAAAGGTCCAAAAAATCAAACCTTTAGTCCTTAGCACAGAGCCAGCCACGCTCTGGCATCCAGTAAAGGTATACTGCGGATGTGATGAGGAAACGCTATGGCTCTAAGCATGAGGTACCTAAAAATACTCTAATAGCTAAGTCCATTTAATGACTTACTACTTGTGGCAGGCAAAACAGCTTAACGCCTACCGACCTTGATCCAGGTTGCAAAACGTCCTCTTCCAAATTTCTTGGCAAGATGTGAAGAGTGAGAAAACAAAAAAGGTTTTAGAAGACAAAGTCATGGAAAATGGATTTGCTCGAGAGTACCAATCACCTTTAGGAATATGTCATCTGTGTTCCATGTGTGTCAACATCAGTCACGTCAGAGATCCTTCTGTGGCTTTTCTTTCATTTTTCAACTTAACGTGTTTTGGAGACGACAAGGACTTGTCTGGCTGTCCCAAAACAATACTCCGCGGAAAAATCAGGGTTCCAAATATTTTAAACAGAGCTGGGTCAAGAGTACGTTATTGCAACAGTTGGGAACAAGCACAGGTTAAGAGCAAAACCTCTGTCAGGGATGTGCTGTTCACCACTGCACTGTTTGAATTACAGGGAAGGCCTCAAACCCCCTTGGAGACTCCAACTTGCAGTGGGCAGCCATGGCATTGCCGGCATTCTTCTCTCTGGTAATCGGGTTTGCTTTTGGAGCCTTATACTGGAAGGTAAGGGTTGCTATTCTTTTTTTATTCTCCTTGATCAAAACTTCATGAACTTTAGATATTTGTGCATACTTGATTTACATAAACGATTACCAAACTGCCCTTTTCTGAGAAAAGGTCCTACCTTAACTTAGTCTCAATAGACTGTAAATCTAAAGGTTTTTCCCCTTATTCCTTATCATGCTTAGGAGACAACCCTCCCGCTGAAAAGGCACACTTAAGAAATGGGAACTGATTTTCATAGCCTGCAGCAAATATAAAAAGGAAGAAATAGGTTGCAAATCCTATGATTTGCTTTTAAAGCCAAATAGAAGTGCCATTTGTGTTATCTGATATTTTGGGATTTCTCTTCTTCTGTTCTCACAGAAACCTATACAAAATTTTGAAATGCACTAAATTATTGTGATTCAACTTTTTGAACTGTCTTTTGAATTTGATACTACTTTTTCACCTCCAACCCCCTAAAAAAGTTGATAATATGGTGCATCTTTCATATTTTTTTATTGCAGAAGTATTTTATATGCTGCATGGTGGGGGGGAAAATCCCTGATATTGGAGTTATTGACATAAAATATAAAAGTTGAGACGATTAACCTCTTGAATATTATACCATTCATTGATATTTTTATAATACATATCCTGTTCTTTTCCCAGAAGAAACAACCAAATCTCACAAGGACAGTTGAAAATATACAGATTAATGAAGACGATAATGAAATAAGGTACTTTATTTGCTAAATATGTGCAGAAGTAAGCTTGACAGTTGCCATTTCACCAACCATGCACATGCTTATATGTCTTTAAGAAGAAGTTATTTGCTCTGCATGGCATCTCCCAACGTGTATCGGTGATCTTTATCCACATTTCCTACCTCTCACACTTGCTTCGATGCCACATTTCCACTTAACTATAGAAGACCTTCACATCTTCTTGACCTATCTTCAGGCATCAGTAGTGGTCCTCTCAGCTCCATTTCTCTAAGCAGCAGAATCTTGCTTGGACGCCCCATCACGGGGCTCTGGAGGCTCATCTGCACATTCTCCTTCATTTCCATGCCACCCATAGGACTTACTGATTCCTCCTCCCTGTGTCTTAGCTCTTTGGCAATAGTCATCATCTTCATCCATATCTTTATGATGTCTTGGCTGAGCTGCCACAGAACCTTGTTTTTCCTTCCCCTTTCTAAACTGTACCCTTGTCTCATTCTCCCGTAAACCCCGGTTCATGAGGTTACCTCCTAGTCAGGATACTTGCAGTGACTTTCTTTTGCATCCTTGATATATATGGCTTCCCTCTAGCTTTTGGAGCCCTTAACTCTTCTCAGTCTGTTTAGTATTTTCTCCAAAGCCAAACACAAAAATTGTTTTGAAAATTTTCCATTTACTGTAACTGATGCTGATCACTTTTCCCTTACCCCATATTGCCTAAATACTAATATTTTGCTTTACCTCCAGTTATAGTTTAGTTTGGCATGTTACTTTCTCTTCAATCATGCCTTTGTATATACATATACACGTATTAAGTACAGATAGGGATTTTTAGTATGTGTATATGCATAGGCAGAGAGAATTTTTACATTATTTGGGAAGACTATATTGAAGCAGATAAAGTCTTCCTTCTTCTCTTTAGTATTGTTTATGAAGGTAAACTTCCCACTCAATTTTGTCACCTTTTCTAACTGTATTTACAGAAAAACTGCCTTTTACAATGCCAGGATCACAGTATACTTCAGAATCTCTGTCCAAAAGCAAATAGTGTTTTTCTCATTGTTTTTCAGTATGTTGCAAGAAAAAGAGAGAGAGTTTCAAGAGGTGTAATTGTGGCTTCTATCAACACTGTTACTTTCGTACCTTGGTAAGTTTTTCAAATTCAAGATGAAAGATTTCAAAAAAATGATACAACATCTTAGATGCTTAAACTCAGAAACAAAATATAGTAAATTGACTATTAAACTGATGTCAGTATGTTAACGGAAGCTGTTACAGTGAATTACATATGCACAATTCAGTTACGTGTGTTCGACATTTTGAAAGTGGTCCTGATTAGTGGATTCGTCTTGTGTGGGAGGTATACAAAAAATTAACAGTGGAGTGTTTGCTATTTTGAGGCCAGAAAAAAAAAAAAATTAGGCAAGGGGAAAAAACAAATTAGGACTAAAGTAATATTAAGAGAGGAAGAGTAAATAAAACCCATTTCAGTTAGGTGTGGCTGCTATAACATAATAGAAAAAGTATCTCAGGGGACGCCTGGGTGGCTCAGTGGGTTAAAGCCTCTGCCTTCGGCTCAGGTCGTGATCCCGGGGTCCTGGGATCGAGCCCCGCATTGGGCTCTCTGCTCAGCGGGGAGCCTGCTTCCTCCTCTCTCTCTGCCTGCCTCTCTGCCTAATTATGATCTCTGTCTGTCAAATAAATAAATAAAATCTTAAAAAAAAAAAAAGAAAAGAAAAAGTATCTCAGAAGCTGAAACAAGTGAATGCCAAAAATGTTTCCTTGCTATTTAAAGGAAAAAGAGAAAGGACCAAAATATCTTAGGAATCAGAAGAAAGTTGTCAAGGTAAAGTGCCGCTCGCCACATGACTGGCAATAATTGTGCCAGTCCAGAGCCCAGGATGCAGTAAACATAAACCAGAAACCGATACCCGTCGAGATCGTGAAGGACTGTGGAGGGCTTGTGGGAGAAAAGAGTAAGAAACCATGGCCAGGAGGCGCGGATTCTCCTGTTTGCTTTCCTGTCTACTTTCTCAGGGCCCCAGCTGCAGGCTCCAGATTAGTGGGGTCGGGGAAGGGCTGGGGCAAGCACCAGAATGGCACTAACTTGACCCAGCCTCAGTTCCTGCTCCACTCATTTCTACCTCTGCTGCCAACTGGCTGTTCATTTTGCTGTGGCTCTGGGATCCCGGGCATTTATCAGAGCAGAACATGAGTGTCCTCTCATCTTCCTCAATCTTTAGTTCTTTCCCTGCATTCCCTCATTATCAGAAGATCATTTACTCTCCGGGGTTCTTAGATAGATGGTTTGTTGGTGAGCTTTGCCTTTGCTTTATAGGTCACTGTCCTTCCAACTTCATTTTTGTCCCAGATTCAGAGATTTATCTCCAGATTGAACCTTCCCAGGGAAGCTGGGTCATAGAGCTTTTTAACTCCTCCAGGGGCTCAATTTGGTAGCTGGAGAACATTTTTCAACAGCTGCAAATAACATGATATAATAATTATGTCACATATTTCTCTAACGCTTTAACCCTGCTATTACATGGACTTCTAAATTAGGCCTTTAATTGGGCCCTTGATCCTATCCAAAGTATAAACAGCACCTTTCTCCCCCCCCCCCACCGCCCCCCGCTCACCATCTGACCTTCTCTCTAAGCTCATGTTTTCTGTCAAACAATGTTAACAAGTAGACATTTTCTCTTGATACTTTTTATTTTCTGGAGCAATACTCTGCAAGGTGAAATCATCGGTTTCTAGAAAAAATAATTTCTCTGCTCTTCAACCCCAACATGAGCCTCGCAGGAGCTTCTCTGCCCTCTCACTTCCCTAAAGCGAGACATCCACAAACCACACATTACATGGTTAATTGAGTCTTAAAGTCTCAAGTAACGTCCTCTGGTTTTGGACAGCATTGATCGCTGGGATCCTGTTTTGGCACACAGGTCTTTAATCATGTGGTTTTTAATTGTGGTATTTGTCCTGTGACATTTGGAAAATGGATTATGATGGGAAAACCCAGAGCACGTGTTTAGGAGGGAAAACAATTGCGTGTTAAAGCAGCCATAGTCAAGCAACTGGGGCGTAGTTAGGGAGAGGAGCAGAGCTTGGCTGGTTCTTGCCGTCTCTCCTTCACAAGTGACTCTCTTGTAACCTCTGTGTTGTAGACCCTCACTCAAGGCTTGTTGAAAGAGTGTGACAGGGTGAATAAACCCTGAATGAACATTTAACCACTAGTAAGGAAGACAGTCCTTCTGAAGTACGTTTTTTTTATTAGTTTGCAAGATGGATAAGTGCTAGAGACCGGCTGTGACACATTATGCCTATAGTTCACAGTGCTGTAATGTGTACTTAAATGGGTGGAAAGAGGGTAGAGCTCACAGTAAGCGTTCTTACCTCAATAAAATAAAATCTTAAAAATCTTTAAGAAAGCAAAGTGGGGTTTCTTTTTATCGCGTATGTGTGTGCGCATGTGCACGTAATTTGCGAATTGGGTCAATAGGGAAGTAAAATGTCCAAAGCGAGGGGAAAGAGAGTTGTGGGAAATGACAGTTTTTCTTAAAACGTGAAATACTGTTCATGTTTACAATGAATCAAGGTGGGTTTAAAACGAAGCTCTTGATTGTTGAGAAATTAACTCCTCACACATTATGAGTGGTGAAATTGGAGGTGGCATTCTCCTTCATAAAGTATTTCTCGTCATGTCCACTGAGCTCTCAAGACTGAACTCAGGTACCACCACCTCCAAAAAGCCGACTTCCCAAATTTATGGCCAGCTCATTATATTTCATGTGACAGTTCATACATCATGGAATGCCCATGTAATACACACTAATAGGACTTCACAATTACTTTTATAGACGTTTTGTGTCCTCTGCTAAACCATAAGCTCTTATAAGGCATGATTTATTTCTGAATTTCATTTTGGAATCCCACCAAACTATAGAGCTTATACTTTGTGCATGCAATGATGAATAAATATTTGTCGGCAAGGAAAATGGAGAAGATGGGAATCTCAGAATTGGATTAACGTGAGAACAAAATTTATGAAAATAAAAACAAAAATAGACACAGGAAGGATAAGAAAAAGACAAAAGATCCAGCTCGTCATCCTGAATCTACAGACCCTAAATTCAAAATGTATAGGTATCATGTGTAGTCATTTACTGAGTACCCACTGTGTAAAG
Organism: Lontra canadensis; assembly: GCF_010015895.1. Lineage (NCBI taxonomy): Eukaryota > Metazoa > Chordata > Mammalia > Carnivora > Mustelidae > Lontra > Lontra canadensis. Next base: position 4,169,185 of record NW_022631046.1, on the reverse strand, counting down.
CCTTTTGCTTGTCCCTGTATCAGCAGAGGTTTTTAAAACCTGCCAAGGATCTTGAAGTATAATTTGGGAAGAGGGGTGTGATAAAGGAAGAGGTTGGTGAGGGCAGAATATAAGGTGGTAGGAGAGGAAATATACCAAGAAATAAAACAGTAGTAAAAAGCACCAAGATTGAAATGTCATTTGCAGTTGTTGCTATGCATTTTTAAGAGTAGATATAATTTGGATTACAGCCATTTTTTTTAGTTTACAAGGAAGGGGAAAGTTCAGGGAATGAGTCAGATTTATGGCAGGGATTTCTCCCTGAAGTGTAGGTTTCATCAACTAAAACAAATTAAGATAAATATTGTAGTACTAGAATAGAAAATGGAATAGTTAGTTCTTTAAATGAAATAACCCATAATTGGAAGGTGAAGAGAAGGAGGGTTTGGTATTTTAAAAACGAGGAAAGAAGGTGGAAAGATTATAAGGTAATGAGCTAGAAACAAAAGGAATTGGCTCTAAATGAAAATAGATTAGAGTGGTGTCTATTTGACACCGAACATGAAAATATCTACACAAAAAGTTAAAAATAGACTTAATCGACGAGCTGATTTCAAGTGGCATCCCACAAGAATTTTTCATTTATTAGCAGTATATAGCCATTTGAGAAAGAAACAAAAGAGTATTTATAGGAAAATTTTGCTCTTCATTCTTCCCACAAATGTGATTCCAACACACTCTAGTAAGTAGGTACATGGTTGGATGAAAGCTTAATATAACCGAGTTATGTCCTCAGATTGCTTATGCCTACAAAAGGAAATAAGGCATATGCATAATAACCTACTTTTAAAAGGAAACTAGAGGTTTATGAACTTAAAAAAGCAATGGAAGGAGCTTACAAGGCAAATGCAATAAGAGATCAAAGGCAAGACCACTGCTTACGTTGTAGAGGATGTGTCCTTGACATAGGTGTGGAATGGATGGACCTCCTAGAACTATACACAGGTACACCCATATACAGTTGCCTTATCTGAAAGGAGAGAAATCACTAGCAACAGGAGAAAGGCTTCATCACAAGCTAGATGTTAGAGGTGGCAGATATACTGAGCCAGATCTTGGATGATGGGTAAAATTTTAATAGCAATAGGAAAGGAGTCATCTGGATACTGCGGATGGCATAAACTGAGTCAGGGAGGCCAGAAGATGCAGAGAGTGTGTTCAAGAGTCCATTTGTACAGTTAGTTAGACTCCTAGTGGAAAGTCACACATGAAGGGTTAAAAGGCTGAGAAACAAGGATATGGACATCAGTTTGAAAAATTCCAAGTACAGGACATATACTTTATGGAGTCAGGTAAGGAGATGTTGGAGGGTTGGAAAAGATGTGAGTGATACAGTCAGAGCCAAGGTTTGGGAAAATAATGAGAAGTTGGTGTGGCCAGACATAGGGATGGAAGCAGTGAGCTGGAGCCAGGGAGTTCCTTCTACCTAGGAAGCCAACCTTCCAAACAGGTGAGAGAGAATGATGACCTGGACTAGGGTCAGGGCCATGGAAATAGGAAAGCATGAACCACTTTGGAGATATGCAGTAAAAGAATCAACACATTTTGGTTACTGGTGGAATGTGAGGCTTGACATCACAGGTAGTATTCAAGGATGATTTGGGGCCTATGGGACTAACCAGGTGGTGGTGCCATTAAAAGAAAATAAGGGAAGGAGGTGTTAAGAAATACTGACCAGTGGCTGAATCTGTTAGACTGGAGATTCAAGGAATAGTCAGGGCTGGAAGTAATAGATTTGGGGTTTGGGAGTCAGCTACAAAGAATTTTCATTGAGACATTGGGAGAAGGACTGCATCGTCACGCCCAGTTTGGTTGACTGTAAATAGTGTGACTTTGTAGACACTAGGACAGCAGTGTTTAATGATACTCCCCAGCATGGTAAGTGTTGAAAATAATTATTACAATTAGGCTGGTGGAGAAATTCACAAAAGAAACACAGTCTGGACATTTCCTGCAGACCTGAGCTAAGACAGGAGATAATAGATCCTAGAGTTGAAATATGGATGACCTTGAGTCAGGTTTAGTCATTTGGCACACAGGGCTTGGCAAGATCTGTGACTCTTTACCAGATGTTTCCCAAGAATTTCCAGAGCTTTGGAGGATTTGTTTTTGAACCCCTTCTGTAGACACGTTAGAATATAGAGGATAAGAAGGGATTAGACTTGGGTTCAGAACTTGGCTCTGCAACTAGATAAGCTGTATGACTCACCCTGCTTATTTCATGAGGTTGTTGCTAGGATCTAGGGTATCATTATAAAAATTGTAGTTTTTGTTCTATGGGAGAACAGTTGTCAAACCTTCAAGTTTATTTTCTTTGCTAAGAGACCTAGGGACAAAATTAGAAATAGATTTCCATTTTTGCTTTTCTACTTAAGTTTAGAATTTTAAGCTCTTGCTAGCTTTTTAAAAAATATATATCCTTTTGCTTTTGTGTGTGTGTGTGTGTGATTCCCTTTTACTTTTTAAATCAAGCTTTAAATATCTGCTATACATTTTGGATTTCTGAAGTTTTCTTAATGTTTCTTAATTTTTCTTTCAGGATTTAGTTCTCTTTTCCCAGGTGCAGGTGCTCTAGTTTCTGGAGTTCTCTGTTTGGTAAATTGTCATGTAATATGGTTTTTAGAATATTCATTTAGAGAGACTGATCAAAAATACTGCACTTATCACTTATAGTGTGGAATTTTACACAATTTACATATAACCTCTGCACTGATCTCAAATATTTAAAAACTGAGATTCTGGGATTGATAAGGACAAAGAGAAAGAGTATTGAGTAGGGAAGAAAAAGCAACATACATATTCATTTAGGGGTTGCAACTGAAAAAAAAAAAAAAAAAGTTAAGGAAGTATAGATACTTGACTTGAAAGTTGAAAATTCTAAAGCCGAGTCCAAAACTCAGTGGATTAACACCAGTTCTGAAGAAATGAAACAAGGTCTAGGTTTCATGTTTCAACAAGTACAATAAGCTCTGTTTGGCCAAATGAAACTCCCCAGAGGCTTTGTCAGGATCTGGTGCCAGGATTTCTGTCTGTCTTTCCTTGGCTGACAGTATTGAAAGTGAACTTGCGGCTGCTGTTCCTCAGTTGAGAGAAGCGACGGCTTGAACCTGGCTGGGCAGTTAACACACCAGCATTGCTTAGTGACCATAAGGCTGCTTTTTGTTGGTACTGATCAGCTTCTCCACTGGTTATCTCCTTCATGCTACTCCATTTCTCTCTAGACACTGTCTGGGTCTTTCAAAGCCTCTCCCCTTACCTACCACCTTCTCATGGCCTAGTTAGAGAAATTCAAGGCTACAAGATAACCCTCTTAACCCTCTTAACAAATGGAAACAATCTGTGGTATGCAAACCGGTAAACAGGTGTGAAAGCCACCGGGTATGCATTCAATCATCCTTATGTTCAAAGAATATTTACTGAGTATCTCCTTTGTGTCAGGCACTGTTCTAGGTGTTGGAGCACAGCAGTTAAAAAGACAGACAAATGGAGGGCCTGGGTGGCTTATCAGTTAAGTGTCTACCTTCGGCTTAGTTTATGATCCTAGGGTCCTGGGATCAAGCCCCACATAGGGCTTCCTGCTCAGTCAGGAGTCTGTTTCTCCCTCTGCCCCTCCCCCTGCTCACTCTTGCTCTCTCTCTCACTCTCTCGCTAAAGAAATAAATAAAATCTTAAAAAAAAAAAAAAAAAAAGTGGCCAAAACTCTGTGTCCTCATGGAGCATACGTTCTAATGGGTGGAGAGACTCAAACAGTAAGATCATTTCAGATAATGTTAAATGTTAACAGGAAGATCAGAGAGAGTGACTAGTCATTGCATTTGGGGAAAGATTTGTCAAGTGCTTTTAGGCTGTGTAAGTGAAGCGGTTATTTTAAGTCTATGACTCAATCTGGAGTCCTATGAATTCAGCTATTGAGAATGAAAAGGCAGCAGAAAGCAGATACACCATAACCTCTCTCTTTTCTTTCCTCTCTAGGTGGGTAACAGTTCATGTTTGCTTCATAAATGAAGCAGCTTTAAACAAATTCATATTCTGTCTGGAGTGACAGACTGCATTTTTATCTCTTCTTGGTACCCATGACTCTATATGGATGATTCACAAATTGGAACAAAGTGTTTTACTGTGAAACTGGCGCTGAATTAATCATCTATAAAGAAGAACTTGCATGGAGCAGGACTCTATTTTAAGGACCTGGGGGACTTGTGGTCTCATTTAGAACTTGCAACTGATGTTGGGAGAGAAAGCACGTGTCCCAGACTGCATGCACCATTTTGCATCCCTCCAGAAGTGTCTAACTGCTGAAAAGCCACATAGCTTGATTTTCAGTTACAACCTGTAGCGCATAGTTATCTTGGCCTCTGCAAGTAGATTTCATCCTGAATAGTGGGGGGTAATAATTTTTCTCAAAGGGATCCAGAAAAAAATTTAAAAACAAATGTCAATAACATCAACAACTCTACATAGAGAAGACAGTGGGGATAAAATAATTGGAGTAGGCAACATGTCAGCCTTGTAGATGCTAATGAATGGTCTGGGTCTGATCTCGGTCTCTTCTCGACATAAACCTGTATCCCACTAGACAAATGGACATGGTTAGCTGGATCTAACCATGACTATGAGCCAGTATTGAATTAGAACATTGATCTCATCAACAAAATGAAACACAACCTACAGAATGGGAGAAAATGATTGCATATCATGTATCTAATAAGGGGCTAATAATTAAAATCTACGAAGAACTCCTACAACTCAATAGAAAGAATATATGTAATTTAAAAATGGGCAGAAGATCTGAATAGACAGTTTTCCAAAGAGGAGCTACAGATGCCCAACAGATAAATGAAAAGTTGCTGAACATTGGTCACCAGAGCAATGCAAATCAAAACCACAATGAGAGATACCCTCATACCTGTTAGAATGGCTATTATCTAAAAAGATGATAGTAAGTATTGGTAAGGATGTGGAGAAAAAGGGAACCCTTGTGCCCTGTTGGTGGAAATGCATATTGGTGCCATCACTATGGAAAATTTTGAGTTTGCTCAAAAAATTTAAAATACAACTGCTATATTATCCAGGAATTCCATTTCTGGGAATTTATCCAGGGAAAATACTAATTCTAAAAGATGTATAAATACCTATGTTCTTTGCATTATTTACAGTGGCCAAGATACAGAAACAATTATATAAGTGTCCATCAATGGGTTAATGGATAAAGAAGATGTGTGTATGTGTACATTTACCTATATGTGTGTGCATACCCACACACACACACACAATGGATTATCATTCAGCTCTAAAAATGAAATCTTGTCATTTGTGATAATATGGATGGACCTTGAGGGCATTAGGCTACGTGAAACAAGTTAGAACAGCAAATACCATATGATCTCTTGTATGTGGAGTCTAAAAAAATGAAAGAAAGACAATTAAAAATACCAAGCTCATAGATACAAAGAAAAGATTGGTGGTTACAAGGGATGGGGTGGGGTAATAAATGAATGAACTAGGTTTTTTGTTAGTTTAAGTTTAATAAAAATGTAAAAATAATACCCCCCCCCCAAATATTGATGCCTTTACAGAGAGGAGAATTTCCAAAAGACTTAGGGCCCAAAGCTAAGAACACTGAATATCAGGACAGTCACTGAGGAACACATTCAACACCCTTTTCCCCTGCCACTATCAGAGTGTATAAATTGTGCTTGCAAAATATATTATGAAATGTTTATATTCTAAAAATACTACAGAGTTATGTAAAGGGACTACAGAGAAATTGCTGAATATATGAAGCTGCAATTTTCAATTTACATCATGAGAGAAAGTAAAAATAAATTATATTTAGTATCTAAGAAAACCACACCCACATTATAATATGGGTATTGAAAACTAGGTTACTTGGCTTTTATAAGGCAGCAAGGAATCAGGAAATTTTAGTTATTTCTCATATAATCACCATTATCAGCTTAAAGGATCCATTTATTTAAAATCAGTCACTGTATATTCATTAATGTTTATGAAATAAAACTAGCGAGCTTTACGTAGTTACACATGTCAGTTTGCTATTTAAAAACATGTAACAGTGTTTGTCCTATTAAGAGTGAATTTGGTAAGAATTCCAAAGATGGACATCATGCTTTTAAACTAAAGTTGTTAAGACATTATGTGAATTTCCATTACCAATTTTTTATAGGCAAATAAGCATCTGACTGAAATGAATTCTTATGGTTTATTTTGATGAAGATACTTTTACTATATCATGAACAGATACATAAAGGAATCCAAAGCTCTCTATTGTGACTTAATTCTTGTTATAACATTGTTGTCATGTTCTACCCCCTCAGATGACCATTTGCAGTGTAGTGATTTAAAAAAAAAAAAAAAGTCATGAAAAACTGAGCTTTCCTTTGATTTCAAAAGTCCAAGAATTTCTAGCGTAGTTGGATTTTAGATTATGTTCAAAGCAGATCCAAATCAACTCCAGTGAAGTGGCCTTTGCTCTATTTTTGTACCAAAGAGCCCAGATGCTTTCTATGATCCCTTCCTTCTCTAAAGTGCTGGGGTTTCTTAAAAGGTAGTCATTTCTCTAAGATACAACCCAGGTGCTTTGGGAAACTGCATTGACTTATTCCGGCCCTTAAATATCCCCCGATACAATCGATTAGTAATAAACCCAGAGATCAGTTTATTTGCTGAAAGGACCTCAGTGTGTGACATTGATTATTTTGAGGAAAATAGATATAAATATATATGAATTATATGTGTAGGTCAGGTGTAGATTGAGAAAATTGATACTTCTCAGTTTAATAATTTGATTTATTTCACCAATGGTTTCGAATCGCTTAGGCATGAGAAAATGCTGTTTAGTGGGCTTGAGAGTACAAGAAAAACACTTTTGTTCTCAAAGCTAGGAGCTGGGTTTTAACACTCAAGGAGATGGTTCTAATCAATAGACTTAAATAAACGAATTCAGCAAGTTATGAAATATGGCATGGTAGGCAAGGGGTAATATATTCTGCCTAATTAAATATATTGGTTCATTGAGAGTTACGTGAATTATCAATTTTTAAAACACTAAAGTTTGATAAAATGCATGAACAGTAGAAAAAGGCTGAACATTATTTTGGATGCTAGCTGCTTGGGAATTGTCATATCTGCTTTGAGATAAATATATATACAGATATATATAGAACTATATATCTTTGTTTTATCCAGTACATGTGCTGAATATCCTTCAGAAATCATGGAAAACTCACAACTGATACTATAAACCATGAAATCACCTTTTAAATTGGTACCACGTATCTGATAGTTCTCTTGTGTAACATTTCAAAACTGCCTTTTAAAATGATCTTCGAAGTCTGCAGATTCTAAATTATACTAAAAGCTTTGCACCTCTGGTGGAACACAAGCCTATAAAGAGACCGGCTCTATGATGAATGGTGCCTGTTCAGTGATATCGAAGTGTTGCTGGATTTTGTATTATAATCTTACGTGTTCACCACACTGCCACCTTTAAATGAGTCAAATTGTTTTTTTTTTCAACATGATTGATAATAGCATAAGTACCCTATTCTCTTTAAAAAAGGATTAAGTATGTGAAGAATGAAAATGTATGAGAAAGTATGTGTTTATAATGCAGTGTTTGCTTTTAATAAGAATTAAACACATTTCTTTGAGTATTAAAGTACTTAGGGGCAACTGTGGCATATTTTGGTATTCTAGTTCAACTGAGGTTTGAAAGTAACAGAAAAAGCATTCAGAATTCATGGTTATCTCTTAATGTTTTTGTGCAGCTGGGTTTGGGTTTCAAAATGTAATTCCAATATGAGGCCTTTAGCCATTCCCACCCATTCTTTAAGAAATCTTTTTCAAAAAGAGTCTGGAACAGCAAGGTGGTTGTGTGGGAAAATTGTCAGAAGCCTCCCCTCTGCTGTTAACTGATGTTGGTTAAGTCACCTCTTCTCTTTGGATCTCAATTTTTTATTTATCTTTATGGTGAAGTTGGAGGTCACATTGCCTTAGGTGTGAGCCCTATTGATATGTGACTGACAAAGACTATAAAATAGATCTGGAATTATTCCATATAAAATGTTCAACTCTGATCTTTGTGAATAAGCAATTTGAACATAAAAAGTCATTGCTATTCTTATCTATAATGTAAATAGGATCCATTAGTAAAAGTAAAATTCAGTCTCATGTAGGGTGAATTGGATAACCATTTACACAAGAGATGGCTTTTTCCTTTGCTTAAGTAAACATTTTTGGATCACCTCTGAAGAACGAAAACCACAATTACGTTTTAGAAAGAGATACTATAAGATATGTGTAACTTTTAGAATTGCACCAAATTAAGCTTATTTAAATGCTCTCATTTTATTAAAAGCTTAGAGCACAAAATGTAAGATGCTCAAAGTTTTTGAGTGCCAAGAGATCATTTATAATCCATTTGGAAAGGGGTCATCCATAAATTACATTTTAAAATTTGAAAGTGGTATAAGAATTGTAATTAAGCCAGCTTGTCTTTGAAACAGTATTATTTTGTGAGATTGGCAGTAAAATATAAACATTCAGATTGAAAGTCTAGTAATTTATGTGTTTGATCACACAATTTATGATATTGCTGCTTTCCATTAACAAGTCTGGAAATGCCTTTGTTACAGATAAAATAATGGTACTTTCATTTCCTAACAAGATGTTTTAGAAATAATTTATATTAAAGTGGATATTCATAATCCTAAAATGTTTCCTAAGCACTGTAAATTTATAACTGCCATCTCCAACTATGTCCTTATGATGTTATTTTTAAAAATATAATTAAGATAATTGTTTAAACTAAAAACCATAGTATTTTCAATTACTTGATTTCTCAGCTATAAGACTCAAAAATTTTCAATAAGAATATCTTATTCTATATTCTAAGGATTAATGTGTGATTATAGTGTCCACTTGTCACTATTTTTTAAATCGATGGACTTGAAAGTATTCAAACATTTAGATGGATGCATAGATATCTTGCTAGTTCAGTCATAGATTGGAGTTTGCATATTGTAATGTAAATGTATGTCAACACTATTCTAGTTTATTATGACTGAAGTGTAAGTAAATAAAAAAGGTTGTAAAATGTGATGTGTATGTGTATATACTATATGTGTACTTTTTAAACTAGGTTTATGTCCTGACCCCTTTTTATACAGGTTGAATTTGAAATTACATTATATATACATATACTTTATTGTTCTAAATAAAGAATTTTATGCACTCTCAGAAGTTTGCCCTGTTGTTTGATATCTCAAGGCTATCACACATATTTAAAACATGGTTGAGGGGGTCCTTGCCTGGCAGTCAGCTGGACATCCGACTCTTGGTTTTGGCTTAGGTCAATAAATTGAGCTCATGCTCAGCAAGGAGTCTGTTTAAGATTTGTTCTCTCCTCCCCCTCCTGCTTGTGTTCTCTAAAATAAATAAATCTTTAAAAAAAAAAAAAAAGGTTGAGCATTTATTAAGCTAAAATCAAATTTTTCTACAAAAACTCATTAATCTAGATTTTGTTGCCATATGAACATGAGATAAATTATTTCAATTTAATAAATATTAACCAGTTACTGTCTTTGATTACCTGACCCATTAAGTTAACATTGTTTGATCTCAACATTGTTTCTAATGGGGAAAAGATGTGAAAACCACTGTACTTTGTATAAAACAACACTGAAGTAATTACCTAAGTCCAAAGCTTGGAGCATGTCCTTAAAGCATGCAAGAAGGAAATGGATATAGATTAGGCAAGATTATGGAGGAGTTGATATTTGGGCTAAGATTTACAAGGGTGAGACAAATTTTGACAGAATTATACCCAGTTTGAGCAACACTTTCCAAAGCAAGAAGCAATAAAATTTCTTAGCTTATTCTATCGAAACAACCCAGCATGCCCTGAGCATATAATACAAAAAGAGATAGAAAGAGAGATGAGAGCACAGCCTTGAATACCACAACGAGGGTAGATATCCTTAGGGACCATGGGAAACTTCCCATTGTGTATTTCTGAGAAGAGGAACGGCGAGATGAAACACCACGGTGGCTCATTCAATTTAGGCAATAAATCGTTATCTTGCTTAACCTCTGGTTGGTTTTTGACTCTTGAGACCACATCCCCTAGTTTTATAACACAATACTTTTTCACCCATTTCTTTCCAACTTTGCTGATTCTGCCTCCTCTGCTCAATGTTTATATTGCAAACTTTTGCCAATATAAGCCTAGACAACTAAATAGCTCCTACCTAATTACACATCACTAGCCCTTTTTCAATCAATTCCTTAAGTTAGAGTGAATAATTCAGAGAAATCTGCTGTTACTTTTCTCTGGTTAAAACATTTAAATGATTTCTCATTACTTTCAAAAAGAACCCAAATGCCTTAACAAGGTCCTGCTTGGTCCATCTCATTTTGGGGGGTGAATAGGGGTGGGATCGGTAATTGATTTCTTTCCCCTTTAAGTCATGAACATTGTGAGGGGTAGGACCATGAATATTTATACCACTGTAATTCCCTAAATTTTAATATACATAATAAATGTATAATTAAAAAAATTTGAACTGAACAGATATTACCTAATGTCTGATAAATTATTTTCTATAATGTTTTATTATGAACAATTTGAAATATATATAATGGGCAGAGTAGTATAATGAAACCTTATGTAAGCATAACTTAGCTTTAACTCGACTCAACTACTGAAGGATCTTGTTTTATCTAAGTCTGCTATCTATACCCCTTCGCCGCCGCCCTTTCATTTTTTTTTAATTTTAAAAAACATTTTTTTCCAAGATTTTATTCATTTATTTGACAGAGAACACAAGTAAGCAGAGAGGCAGGCAGAGAGAGAGGAGGAAGCAGGCTCCCTGCAAAGCAGAGAGCCCGATGCGGGGCTCAATCCCAGGACCCTGGGATCATGACCTGAGCCAAAGGCAGAGGCTTTAACCCGCTGAGCCACCCAGGTACTCCTTCATATTATTTGTAGGTCAATACATAAGAATATTTGAACTGTAAATATTTGTATGTGTATTTCTAAATTATAACTTTTTACAACATAACCACAGTACACTTGTCACACCTAAGAAAAATGAACAATTTCTTAATATTAAAGAGTCAGTAAGTATTCACATTTCAATTATCTTATCATTGTACATTTCAGTATTGCACTACAGCAGGGTATAAACTAAAGGCAAAGTCTCCCTTTAACACTGAATTTAGGTTCTCCCAGAGATCAACACCAATAACTACTTGGTGTTAACTTCCAGAACTTTTTGGCATGAGCATACCATATATGTATCTACGTATGTATATATGTATACATGTATATGTATAATACTATTCTCTAACCTTACCTTTTCCACTTATTAGAAGAATTTGTAACACTCTGGATCAGCCCACATAAACCTTTATCAGCTGTGCCATAATGGCCAGAAAATTACAGACGGACATTGAGATCTTAATATAATATGTGCTCTTTGGAATTCCAGTCCATAATTAGCAACATCCAATGTACTTTTAGAACTTTTCCTTCATCATCTTACTCAAAATTAATATGAGGCTCTCTTCTAAGAATATATCTACCTCTTCAGCCCTCTCAGTTAGGGAGTGTTTACCTTCCATAACCGTCACTGGGTTCAGAAATGGGTCCTCTGCTCTTTGTTGCTTCTTCGGTTTTATTTTCTACTCCCTAAGCCCTCCCAGATTTGAATCTCATATTATTAGACTATATATCCACTGCCACTCAGTGTTGCTTCCATGTAGAACTCCCAGGTTCCTCTCTCTCATTTCTTAATGGTGTTAGCTCCTGGATCACTGTCACTCAATTCATTTGTATTCCTGTCCTAATTCTTGGGATTTTGTTATGCACGTAAGTGATCCTTTCAACATCCTGTCTTTTCAGGTCCTTGGAACTTTTCTCCTAATGAACCACTTCTTAATACCACCCTAGCCACTTAGCCTGATGGTCCTCTTATAGACTTTATCATTGCCCTTAACTGTAACCCATTCATATTTCAATTCCATATATTCCATCTCTGACCATGACTTTGTATCTTTCCAATTTACTCCCTTTGATCCAGTGGGACTGTCAATCTATGATTCTACCATTTTCCACTAACTGTTAATCTTTGATGTCCTCTTTCCTCTCCTTAAACAGGTTAAAATCCACAGTCCAGCATCATAATCACTCTCTTGTGTATACTTTCTTCTTGATCCCTCTCAGTTCCTAATATTTGCCTGGTAAATGATAGTTCTCCACCCACTCTTTATCTGCGCTTGTATGGTTAAATATGACTGGTATAAATTACACCATCATGCTTACTCGTTTCTTTATAGAGTCCTTCCTGTCAAGTGGGTCTTAATGCTGATCCAACAATTACATTTCTTGTCTATTGCTCTTCTCTAGTACTTTTGCTTTTCCATTTTCATAGCTATTTTATACATTTTCTCTCCCCGACCCCTCACTGCACTCCCCATTCTCACTCTTAGCTCATAATCTTGATGGCTGTTTTACCTTGAAAATTGAAAAAAATAAATAAATAAATAAATAAATAAATAAAAGAGAACTTCCAAACACTCCTAACACCAGGAGGCTGATTTTCTGTGAAATTAAAGAAACTTAAATTTATGGTCATCATACATCATAGATCTTTTTATACATCATAGGAAGGAGTTAGCAATATATTCAGGTAGTAATATGTTTTTGTAAAATTTGCAGTCACTTCCATTTATCTTTAAGGTATTAGTATTCTGGTGTGGAAATGGCTTCTAGAAACACTCCCATTGACCACTGTCCCAGTTCACTAGGACACCATGACCAAAAAATGTGTGTGAGCAGAGGCTGCATTAGGATGCTCTAGTGAATGTGTCTTATGGACCTGGTACCAGAATTATGTGGGTAATGGATGAGAAACAAGGTTTGAAATGAATGGAGGCAGAAGCCAGTTTGTGAAAACTCTCACGGTCATCACAGTCACCTGATGTGTAAAATTACAGGTGGAAGAATCAGTTTTCATTAATGCCTGCCCAAGTCCTTGGTAGCTTTCCCCAACAAGAAAATTTTAAGTAATATACACAAAATCATACATTTTTTCCTCTTAATTGTGAGGAAACACAATAGAATTTAATAAAATTGCTATGTTTATAGAACCAGGAAATCTATATATGAGAACACATGTTTTAGGTTTCTCAATGTACTGGTCTTGACAAATGTGTAGTGTTATACACCCACCACTATAGAACATTCAGAACTGTTTGATTGCCCTAAAAATTCCTTGTGCTTTATGTATTCAACATTTCTACCTCCCCCATACCTCTAGAAATCACTGTATTTTAATTTTCTTTACAGTTTTTACTTATCCCCATGATCTGGATGTGTCACAATTTGGTTATCCTTTTACCTATTAAGGACATCTTTAGTTGTTTCCAGTTTTTGGGTGATTATGAATTACGCTTCTATAAACATTCATTTTTTTGGGAGACATAAATTTTCAAATCAGTTGGGTAAATGCCTAGGAATATTATTGTGGACTATATGGTATAACTATATTTAGGTTTGTAAAAAAACACAAAACTGTCTTCTAAAATGGCTGTACCACTTTGCAATCCCAACAGCTAGGAATGAAAAGTCCTGCTGTTCCACATCCTCTCCAGCAATTTTTATGGTCAGTTTGTTGGATTTTAGCCATTCTAAGAGGTGGGTAATAGCGTATCATTATTATTTTGCTAATGACAAATGATGATGAATATCTTTTCATAAGCTTACTTGCCATCTGTTTATCTTCCTGGGTGAGGTGTCTTGTCAAATCTTTTGTCCATTTTTAAATTGGGTTGTTTTCTTACTATTAGATTTTAAAATGTTACTGTATATTTTAGATGCAATTCCTATGTTAGATATGTGTTCTGTACATATTTGCTACAGTTTGTGGCTTATCTTTTCATTCTCCTAAGAATAGCTTTCACAAAGCAGCTTCAAGCATTTCTTTAAACTTACTTTAAAATGTTCTGAAGAGGTTTTGTGTAATAAGATGGTCTGCCCAATATAAGCCTGTTGGAACATAATGACATTTTTAAGGACTTTTGACTTTTAAGGACATCTAACACATAGTTTTAAAAACTCAAAGGAAAAAATCAAAACACATTAGAAGAAAAAAAGAGAAAACTTGGACATATTATTTAACTCCAACCTGGAAAGATGTTTTGGAATAGCTCATCAAAACAACCGAGAAACTGTAAACTCCTAATTCAAATATATTAAATGGATATAAAGATTCTGTAATCTTTATATTTATTTATTAAAAATGTAGGAGTTTTAAGGAGATGGTGGAGTAGGAGAATCTTGAGTTCACCTTGTCCCATGGACACACATACATTACAGTTACATCCATGCAACTAACTCTGAAAACCACCTGAAGAATTGCAGAACAGACCTTTCACAGCTAATCATAGAACGGAAGCCACATCAAAAAGGGTGGGAGGGATAGAGACATAGCTGGGAACCAAAGGCCTGGCAGGACTAACCACAAACAAGAAGGACATCACAAGTATGGAAAAACAAAAGGACCAGATCCCACACTGAGCATCCCTAGTATCAGGGACCTGCATTGGGAATACAATTCCTATAACATCTAGTTTTGAAAAACAGCAGGACTTAATTCTGAGAACTTTATTTTATTTTTTGTTTTTGTTTTAAAGATTTTATTTATTTATTTGAGAGAGAGAGGGCATGAGAGAGAGAGAGCATGAGAGGAGAGAGATCTGTGGGAGAAGCAGACTCCCTGCTGAGCAGGGAGCCTGATGTGGGACAGGATCCCAGGACTCCAGGATCATGACATGAACCAAAGGCAGTTGCTTAACCAACTGAGTCACCAGGTGCCCAATTCTGGGAACTTTAAAAATCAGTGGGGCTCAGCTTAAAAACCAGCATGCTTAACTCCAGGAGAGCCAGAGGGTGATAGAAAACTGAGTCATTCCTCTTAAAAAGTCAACACACTAAATAATTTGGCCGAAGACACATAGTTCAGAAGCAGCAGTTTGAAAAGTGCTTGGGGAGTATGTGAAGGAGATTCATTGACTAATCTTAGAATATTTGCTGGAGGGACAAGGATCTGCAGGAGATTTCTCCAGGAACAAAGGTGCTGGTGGATGCCATTTGCTTTTCCATCCCCCAATCTAGATAGCCAGACACTTTCTGGAACCAGTGCTAACACCCTCCATCTATCTTGTTAGAACCACATGACCTGCCCCAGAATTCCTCTATGAACCCACTGTATCCAACTCCCTGCCTCAACAGGCACCCCTCCAAAGCAGCTTCTGACCTGCTGTACCTGGCAAGCTGCCCCAGCCATGACTGACACCACACCAGAGTGACTCAAGCCGTGGTAAGGGGGCAAGAAGATAACCCCACACACCAGTGCACCTGTAGTTCCTGCAGCTGGTCCTCTTGTTTCCAGCAGGGAGCAAGCCCTGCCTTGGTGTACCTGCTATTATGGCAGAGAGGCTAACTGCAGAGAACTAGAGTGAACATCTGTCCCACCCACCAATGAGCCCAAGTGTGCCCACAGCAAGCAAAGGACATCATTGCAGCTAACTGGGCTGAAGGCAACCACAGCTCAGCCACAATAGGACAAGGCATGTAACCCACATGGGGGAAACCCTCGGAGTGCCTGGTCCTGATGACCAGAATGCATTGTGCTACAGGGCATCACAGGTCCTCTTCTATGTAAGGTCACTACTTTCAAGACCAGGAGACATAACTGACCTACCTAATACATAAAAAACAAACACAGACAGAAAAAATGAGGAAACAGGAGAATATGCCTGAATGAATGAATAAAATAAAAATTATAGGTGAACAGTATGCTGGATAAAGAATTTAAAAAAAAATGGTCATAAAGATATTCACTGGACTTAAGAGTGGAGAAACTCATTGAGTTTCTCCAAACTCATGAAATATTAAAAAAAAAAAAAAAAAGCCAGTCAGAGCTGAAGAATTCAATAATTGAAACAA
Organism: Lontra canadensis; assembly: GCF_010015895.1. Lineage (NCBI taxonomy): Eukaryota > Metazoa > Chordata > Mammalia > Carnivora > Mustelidae > Lontra > Lontra canadensis. The sequence continues at coordinate 4,153,116 of NW_022631046.1, read as the reverse complement.
AAAATACACCAGAGGGAATCAATAGCAGATTAGAAAATTCAGAAGAACAAACTAGTGATCTGGACAACAGGATAATGGAAAATAACCAAGCTGAACAACAGAAAGAAAAAATAAAATACGAAAATACGTTAAGGAAATTCTGTGACATCATCAAGTGTGATAACATCTCCATTACAGCAATCTCAAAAAGAGAAGAGAGAAAGAAGGCAGGAAACTTAAATGAAGAATAATAGCTAAAAACAGGGATTACGGTCAAGATGGCGGAGAAGTAGCAGCTGAGACTACTTCAGGTAGCAGGAGATCAGCTAGATAGCTTAGCTAAAGATTGCAAACACCTACAAATCCAACGGGAGATCGAAGAGAAGAAGAACAGCAATTCTAGAAACAGAAAATCAACCACTTTCTGAAAGGTAGGACTGGCGGAAAAGTGAATCCAAAGCAACGGGAAGATAGACGGCGGGGGGAGGGGCCGGCTCCCAGCAAGCGGCGGAGCAACGGAGCACAAAATCAGGACTTTTAAAAGTCTGTTCCGCTGAGGGACATCGCTCCAGAGGCTTAACCGGGGTGAAGCCCACGCGGGGTCAGCGTGGCCTCAGGTCCCGCAGAGTCACAGAAGGATTGGGGGTGGCTGAGTGTCGCAGAGCTTACAGGTATTAGAACGGGGAAGCCGGCTACAGAGACAGAGCCGAGGAATGAGCTCTAAGCTCGGGGTTACCTTGAACCGGTCTCAGGCTCGGTCACCTCGGAGCGTGGCCAGAGGCCAGGCAGATGGGAGTAATTGGGCGCTGTTCTCTGGGTCGCACTGAGGAGTGGGGTCCCGGGCTCTCAGCTCCTCCGGGCTGGAGACTGGGAGGCCGCCATCTTCATTCCCGTCCTCCGGACTCTACGGAAAGCGCTCAGGGAACAAAAGCTCCCGAAAGCAAACCCGAGCGGATTACTCAGCCCGGCCCCTGGTAAGGGCGGTGCAACTCCGCCTGGGGCAAAGACACTTGAGAATCACTACAACAGGCCCCTCCCCCAGAAGATCAACAAGAAACCCAGCCAGGACCAAGTTCACCTACCAAGGAGTGCAGTTTCAATACCAAGGAGAGCAGCGGAATTCCAGAGGAGGAGAAAGCAAAGCACGGAACTCATGGCTTTCTCCCCATGATTCTTTAGCCTTGCAGTTAATTTAATTTTTCTTTTTCAATTTTTTTTCTTTTCTTCTGCCAAATTTTTTTTAACTTTTCCCCTTTTCTTTTTTTAACGTTTTTTAACTAGTTTATCTAAAATATATATGTATATATATATATACACATATATATATATACACATATATATGTATATATATATTTTTTTTCTTTTTTATATTTTTTCTTTATTCATTTTCTTTTTTTAAATTGTTTCTTCTTTTTTTTTTCTTTACTTTCTGAACCTCTTTTTTTTTCTTTTTTTTTTTTAAAGGAAGCCTAAGGTTGCACTTCTCCCATTACCCAGCTTCTTTTTTTTTTTTTTTTAAGATTTTATTTATTTGACAGACAGATCACAAGTAGGCAGAGAGGCAGGCAGAGAGAGAGCGGAGGAAGCAGGCTCCCCGCTGAGCAGAGAGCCCGATGCGGGGCTCGATCCCAGGATCCTGGGATCACGACCCGAGCTGAAGGCAGGGGCTTTAACCCACTGAGCCAACCAGGTGCCCCTCTGAACCTCTTTTTATCCCCTTTTCCCCCCCCTCACGATTTGGGATCTCTTCTGATTTGGTTAAAACATATTTTCCTGGGGTTGTTGCCACCCTTTTTGTATTTTACTTGCTCCTTCATATACTCTTATCTGGACAAAATGACAAGGCGGAAAAATTCACCACAAAAAAAAGAACAAGAGGCAGTACCAAAGGCTAGGGACCTAATCACTACAGATATTGGTAATATGTCAGATCTAGAGTTCAGAATGACGATTCTCAAGGTTCTAGCTAGGCTCGAAAAAGGCATGGAAGATATTAGAGAAACCCTCTCAGGCGATATAAAAGCCCTTTCTGGAGAAATAAAAGAACTAAAATCTAACCAAGTTGAAATCAAAAAAGCTATTAATGAGGTGCAATCAAAAATGGAGGCTCTCACTGCTAGGATAAATGAGGCAGAAGAAAGAATTAGCAATATTGAAGACCAAATGACAGAGAATAAAGAAGCTGAGCAAAAGAGGGACAAACAGCTACTGGACCACGAGGGGAGAATTCGAGAGATAAGTGACACCATAAGACAAAAGAACATTAGAATAATTGGGATTCCAGAAGAAGAAGAAAGAGAGAGTGGAGCAGAAGGTATATTGGAGAGAAATATTGGAGAGAATTTCCCCAATATGGCAAAGGGAACAAGCATCAAAATCCAGGAGGTTCAGAGAACCCCCCCTCAAAATCAATAAGAATAGGTCCACACCCCGTCACCTAATAGTCAAATTTACAAGTCGTAGCGACAAAGAGAAAATCCTGAAAACAGCCCGGGAAAAGAAGTCTGTAACATACAATGGTAAAAATATTAGATTGGCAGCGGACTTATCCACAGAGACCTGGCAGGCAAGAAAGAGCTGGCATGATATATTCAGAGCACTAAACGAGAAAAACATGCAACCAAGAATACTATATCCAGCTAGGCTATTATTGAAAATAGAAGGAGAGATTAAAAGCTTCCAGGACAAACAAAAACTGAAAGAATTTGCAAACACCAAACCAGCTCTACAGGAAATATTGAAAGGGCTCCTCTAAGCAAAGAGAGAGCCTAAAATTAGTAGAGCAGAAAGGAACAGAGACAATATACAGTAACAGTCACCTTACAGGCAATGCAATGGCACTAAATTCATATCTCTCAATAGTTACCCTGAATGTTAATGGGCTAAATGCCCCAATCAAAAGACACAGGGTATCAGAATGGATAAAAAAACAAAACCCATCTATATGTTGCCTACAAGAAACTCATTTTAAACCCGAGGACACCTCCAGATTTAAAGTGAGGGGGTGGAAAAGAATTTACCATGCTAATGGACATCAGAAGAAAGCAGGAGTGGCAATCCTTATATCAGATCAATGAGATTTTAAGCCAAAAACTATAATAAGAGATGAGGAAGGACACTATATCATACTCAAAGGATCTGTCCAACAAGAAGATCTAACAATTTTAAATATCTATGCCCCTAACGTGGGAGCAGCCAACTATATAAACCAATTAATAACAAAATCAAAGAAACACATCCACAATAATACAATAATAGTAGGGGACTTTCACACTCCCCTCACTGAAATGGACAGATCATCCAAGCAAAAGATCAACAAGGAAATAAAGGCCTTAAATGACACACTGGACCAGATGGATATCACAGATATATTCAGAACATTTCATCCCAAAGCAACAGAATACACATTCTTCTCTAGTGCCCATGGAACATTCTCCAAAATAGATCACATCCTGGGTCCTAAATCAGGTCTCAACCGGTATCAAAAGATTGGGATCATTCCCTGCATATTTTCAGACCACAATGCTCTGAAGCTAGAACTCAATCACAAGAGGAAATTTGGAAAGAACTCAAACACATGGAGACTAAACAGCATCCTTCTAAAGAATGAATGGGTCAACCAGGAAATTAAAGAAGAATTGAAAAAATTCATGGAAACAAATGATAATGAAAACACAACGGTTCAAAATCTGTGGGACACAACAAAGGCAGTCCTGAGAGGAAAATATATAGCGGTACAAGCCTTTCTCAAGAAACAAGAAAGGTCTCAGGTACACAACCTAACCCTACACCTAAAGCAGCTGGAGAAAGAACAAGAAAGAAACCCTAAACCCAGCAGTAGAAGAGAATCATAAAGATCAGAGCAGAAATCAATGAAATAGAAACCAAAAAAACAATAGAACAAATCAACAAAACTAGGAGTTGGTTCTTTGAAAGAATTAATAAGATTGATAAAACCCTGGCCAGACTTATCAAAAAGAAAAGAGAAAGGACCCAAATAAATAAAATCATGAATGAAAGAGGAGAGATCACAACTAACACCAAAGAAATACAGACAATCATAAGAACATATTATGAGCAACTCTATGCCAACAAATTTCACAATCTGGAAGAAATGGATGCATTCCTAGAGACATATAAACTACCACAACTGAACCAGGAAGAAATAGAAAGCCTGAACAGACCCATAACCAGTAAGGAGATTGAAACAGTCATCAAAAATCTCCAAACAAACAAAAGCCCAGGCCCAGACGGCTTCCCGGGGGAATTCTACCAAACATTTAAAGAAGAACTAATTCCTATTCTCCTGAAACTACTCCAAAAAATAGAAATGGAAGGAAAACTTCCAAACTCATTTTATGAGGCCAGCATCACCTTGATCCCAAAACCAGACAAGGATCCCATCAAAAAAGAGAACTACAGACCAATATCCTTGATGAACACAGATGTGAAAATTCTCACCAAAATACTAGCCAATAGGATTCAACAGTACATTAAAAGGATTATTCACCACGACCAAGTGGGATTTATTCCAGTGCTGCAAGGTTGGTTCAACATCCGCAAATCAATCAATGTGATACAACACATTAATAAAAGAAAGAACAAGAACCATATGATACTCTCCATAGATGCTGAAAAAGCATTTGACAAAGTACAGCATCCCTTCCTGATCAAAACTCTTCAAAGTGTAGGGATAGAGGGCACATACCTCAATATTATCAAAGCCATCTATGAAAAACTCATCGCAAATATCATTCTCAATGGAGAAAAACTGAAAGCATTTCTGCTAAGGTCAGGAACACGGCAGGGATGTCCGTTATCACCACTGCTATTCAACATAGTACTAGAAGTCCTAGCCTCAGCAATCAGACAACAAAAAGAAATTAAAGGCATCCAAATCGGCAAAGAAGAAGTCAAACTATCACTCTTCGCAGATGATATGATACTCTATGTGGAAAACCCAAAAGACTCCACTCCAAAACTGCTAGAACTGGTACAGGAATTCAGTAAAGTGTCAGGATATAAAATCAATGCACAGAAATCAGTTGCATTTCTCTACACCAACAACAAGACAGAAGAAAGAGAAATTAAGGAGTCAATCCCATTTACAGTTGCACCCAAAACTATAAGATACCTAGGAATAAACCTAACCAAAGAGACTAAGAATCTATACACAGAAAACTATAAAGTACTCATGAAAGAAATTGAGGAAGACACAAAGAAATGGAAAAATGTTCCATGCTCCTGGATTGGAAGAATATATATTGTGAAAATGTCTATGCTACCTAAAGCAATCTACACATTTAATGCAATTCCTATCAAAGCACCATCCATTTTTTTCAAAGAAATGGAACAAATAATCCTAAAATTTATATGGAACCAGAAAAGACCTCGAATAGCCAAAGGAATATGGAAAAAGAAAGCCAAAGTTGGTGGCATCACAATTCCAGACTTCAAGCTCTACTAGAAAGCTGTCATCATCAAGAGAGCATGGTACTGGCACAAAAACAGACACATAGATCAATGGAACAGAATAGAGAGCCCAGAAATAGACCCTCAACTCTATGGTCAACTAATCTTCGACAAAGCAGGAAAGAATGTCCAATGGAAAAAAGACAGCCTCTTCAATAAATGGTGTTGGGAAAATTGGACGGCCACATGCAGAAAAATGAAATTGGATCATTTCCTTACACCACACACGAAAATAGACTCAAAATGGATGAAGGACCTCAATGTGAGAAAGGAATCCATCAAAATCCTTGAGGAGAACACAGGCAGCAACCTCTTCGACCTCAGCCGCAGCAACATCTTCCTAGGAACATCGCCAAAGGCAAGGGAAGCAAGGGCAAAAATGAACTATTGGGATTTTATCAAGATCAAAAGCTTTTGCACAGCAAAGGAAACAGTTCACAAAACCAAAAGACAACTGACAGAATGGGAGAAGATATTTGCAAATGACATATCAGATAAAGGGCTAGTGTCCAAAATCTATAAAGAACTTAGCAAACTCAACACCCAAAGAACAAATAATCCAATCAAGAAATGGGCAGAAGACATGAACAGACATTTCTGCAAAGAAGACATCCAGATGGCCAACAAACACATGAAAAAGTGCTCCATATCACTCGGCATCAGGGAAATACAAATCAAAACCACAGTGAGATACCACCTCACACCAGTCAGAATGGCTAAAATTAACAAGTCCGGAAATGACAGATGCTGGCGAGGATGCGGAGAAAGGGGAACCCTCCTACACTGTTGGTGGGAATGCAAGCTGGTGCAACCACTCTGGAAAACAGCATGGAGGTTCCTCAAAATGTTGAAAATAGAACTACCCTATGACCCAGCAATTGCACTGCTGGGTATTTACCCTAAAGATACAAACGTAGTGATCCGAAGGGGCACATGCACCCGAATGTTTATAGCAGCAATGTCTACAATAACCAAACTATGGAAAGAACCTAGAAGTCCATCAACAGACGAATGGATAAAGAAGATGTGGTATATATACACAATGGAATACTATGCAGCCATCAAAAGAAATGAAATCTTGCCATTTGCGACGACGTGGATGGAACTAGAGGGTATCATGCTTAGCGAAATAAGTCAATCGGAGAAAGACAACTATCATATGATCTCCCTGATATGAGGGAAAGGAGATGCAACATGGGTGGTTAAGGGGGTAGGAGAAGAGTAAATGAAACAAGATGGGATTGGCAGGGAGACAAACCATAAGTGACTCTTAATCTCACAAAACAAACTGAGGGTTGATGGGGGGATGGGGTTATGGACATTGGGGAGGGTATGTGCTAAGGTGAGTGCTGTGAAGTGTGTAATCCTGGCGATTCACAGACCTGTACCCCTGGGGATAAAAATGTATTATATGTTTATAAAAAATAAAATTAAATTAAACAAACAACAACAACAAAAAATAGCTAAAAACATCCCGAAACTGGGGAAAGGAACAGATATCCATCAAGCATAGAGAACCCCTTAAAAGATGAACCCAAGGGGGTCCACAGAAAAACACATAATAATTAAAATGGCAAAGAGTAATAATATAGAGAGAGAACTTTTTTTAAGATTTAATTTTTTAATTTATTTTAGAGAGAGCCAGGAAAGGAGCAGAGGGAGAGGGACAAGCAGACTCTCCACTGAGTGTGGAACCTGACATAAGTCTCAATCCCACAACCCCAAGATCATGACCTGAGCTGAAATCGAGAGTCAGACACCCTATCAACTGAGTCACTCAGGTGCCCCAATAAAAAGAGAATTGTTTAAAGGTACAAAAAAAAAAAAAAAAAAAAAAAAACACCAACAGTTACATATGAGGAAAACCATATTAAAGTAATCAGTTGATTTTTTTTTTGTAGAAAATTTGTGGGCCAGAAGAATGTGGCATAATATATTCAAAACACTGAAAAGAAAAAACTTATAACAAAGAATACTCTGTTATCATTCAGAATAGAGGAAGAGATAATGAGTTTCCCAGACCCACAAAAGTTAAGGGAATTTATCACTACTAAGCCAGCCTTACAAGAAATGTTAAAGAGAATTTTTCAAGTGAGAAGAAAAAGTCATAACTACAAGAACGTTATGAAAGGAAAAAATTTCACAAGTAAAGGCAAACGTACAGTAAAGGTACAGATTAATCACTTAAAAAGCCAGTATAGAGGTTAAAACACAGAGGTAGTAAAATCAATTATATCCACTAAAAATTAGTCAAGAATATACAAAATAAAAGATGTAAAATATGACATCATAAAATGTGAAATGGAAAGTAAAAAATTCCTTTTAGTATGTATGCTAACTTAAGAGACCATGAACTCAAATACAGACTCCTACACATGTAAGATGTTATATCTGAATCCAGTGGTAACCACAAACCAAAAATCTATAATAAATACACACACACACAAAAAAAAGAGAAAGGAATCCAAACATAATTCTAAAGAAGGCCATCAAAGCACAAAGGAAGAGAGCAAGAGAAGAAAAGAATAACTACAAAAGGGAATTAAGAGGTACAAACTTCCAGTTATAAAATGTTACAGGGATAAAAAGTACAGCATAGAGAATATAGTCTATAATACTATAATAACATTTTTTGGTGACAGATGGTGACTATTGTGATGAGCACTGTTAATGTATAAAATTGTTGAATTGCCATGCTGTACATGAGACTAATATAACACCATATGTTAATTATAATTCAATAAAAAAAATAGCTACTTCTAAAAAAAAAAACCAAAACCAAAACAACTAACAAAATGGCACTAAGTACATAGCTATCGATAATTACTTTAAATGTAAATGGACTAGATGCTCCAATCAAAAGACATGGGGTGACTGCATGGATAAAAAACAAGAGCCATCTATATGCTGCTTACAAGAGACTCAGTTCAGACCTAAAGACATGCAGACTGGAAGTGAAGGGATGGAAAAACATATATCATGCAAACAGAGCAAAAAAAAGAAAGCTGGGGTAAAGATACTTCTATCAGACAAAATAGATGTTAAAAGAAAGACTGTACCAAGAGACAAAGGCATTACATAATGATAAAGGGATCAATCCAACAAAGGATTATAATAATTATAAATATCTATGCATCTAGCACAGGAACACCTAAATATATAAAGCAAGTATTAACAGACATAAAGGGAGAAATTGACAGTGATACAATAACAGTAGGAGACTTTAACACTCCACTAACATAAATGAACTGATCATCCAGACAGAAAATCAACAAGGGAACAGCAGTTTTGAATAATATATTTGACCAGATGGACCTAACAAATATATAATAGCACTCTGTCTAAAAACAGAAGAACATACATTGTTTTCAAGGGCACATAGAACATTTTCCAGGGTAATAAAACAAGTCTTGATAAATTTAAAGGGATCTAAATCATATCAAGTATAGTTTTGTGACCACAATGGTATGAAATTAGAAATCAATTACAAAAAAAGAAAAGAGAGAGAGAAAAAAAAACAGGCATACATGGAGGCTAAATAATATACTATTACAAGCCAATGAGTCAACAAAGAAGTAAAAGAAGAAATTTAAGAATACATGGAGACTAATGAAAATAAGAACACAATAGTCCAAAATTTTTGAGATATAGCAAATGTAGTTCTAGGAGGGAAATTATAGTGAGTGATACAGGTCAACGTCAAGAAAAAAGAAAAAACTCAAATAAACAACCTAACTTTACACCTAAAGGAGCTAGAAAAAGAATAACAAAACCCAAAGTTAGTAGAAGGAAGGAAATATTGAAGATTGGAGCAGAAATAAATGAAACAGAGACTAAAAAGAGAACATAAAGATCATTGAAAACAAGAGCTAGTTCTTTAAAAAGATAAACAGAATTTATAAATCTTTAGCCAGACCTATTAAGAAAAAAGCAGAGGGCTCAAATATATAAAATCAGATATGGAGAATAACAACCAACACTACTGAAATACAAAGAATTATAAGAGATTATAAAAAATCATATTAAAAACTAAACAACCTAGAAGAAATGGATAAATTCCTAGAAACATACAATCTTCTAAAACTGAATCAGGAAGAGATAAAAAATATGAACAGACCAATTACTAGGAATGAAATTGAATTGATAATCAACAAATTCTCAACAAAGGTCCAGGACTAGATGGTTTCACAGATGAATTCTACCAAACATTTAAAGAAGAGTTAATACTTATTCTTCTCAAACTATTCCAAAAAACAGAAAAGGAAGGAAAACTTCCAAATTCATTCAACAAGGCAGATTACCTTGATACCAAAACCAGACGACAACACTATAACAAAATTACAGGACATTACCTCTAATAGAAATAGACACAAAAATCTTCGACAAAATATAAGCAAATCAAATCCACAACAATACACTAAAAAAAAAAAAAAAATTCACCACAATCAGGTAGGATATGTTGCAGGGGTACAAGTGATTCATATTCACAAATCAGTCACATTAACAAGAAGGATGAAAACAATATGGTCATCTAAATAGATGCAGAAAATACATTTGGCAAGGTACAACATCTATTCTTGATAAAAACTCTAAAAAAATGGGTTTAGAGGGAACATACCTAAACTTTAAAAATGACGTATATAAGAAAACATGGCTAACATTAATTTCTTTTTATTTTCAATGGTGAAAAACTAACATCTATTCCTCAAACATCAGAAACACAACAAAAATGTCCACTCTCACCACTTTTATTCAACACAGCAAGTCCTGGCTGTAGCAATCAGAGAAGAAAAAGAAATAAAAAGCATCCAAATGTGTAAGGAAGAAGTAAACCTGTGATTATTTGCAGTTGACATGATACCCTAAAGACTCCATCATAAAACTATTAGAACTGATAAATAAATTCAGTAAAGTTGCGAGTTATAAAATACATAGAAATTTGTTGTTTTTGTATAAATTAACAATAATATAGCAGAAAGGGAAATTTAAAAAAACAACCCCATTTACACTTCTAACAAAAAGAATCAAATACCTAGGAATAAATATAACTAAAGTGGTGAAAGACTTACACTCTGAAAACTGTAAAACACTGATGAAAGAAACTGAAGATGACATAAACAAACGGAAAGATATTCCATGCTCATGGATTGGAAAAATTAATATTCTTAAAAAGTCTACAATACCCAAAATAATCTACAGATTCAATGCAATCCCTTTCAAAATACCAATAGGATTTTTCACAGAACTAGGACAAAAAATTCTAAAATTTGTATGGAATCACAAAAGATCTGGAATAGCCAAAGCAATCTTGAGAAAGAAAAACAAAGCTGGAAGTATCAAAATCCTTGATCTTAAGATAAACTACAAAGCTTTAGTAATCAAAACATTATGGTACTGGAACAAAAAATAGACACAGATAAATGGAACAGGATAGAGGATCTAGAAATAAACTCACATCTATATGGTCAATTAATCAATGATAGAAGAAGGAAGAATATACAATGGGGAAAAGACAGTCTTTGCAATAAACGATGCTGGGAAATCTGGACAGCTATATGTAAAAGAGTGAAACTAGACTTTCTTACACAATGAACAAAAATCACCTCAAAATGGATTAAAGACCTAAATCTGAGACCTGAGGCCATGAAACTCCTGAAAGAGAACATAGCAATCTTTTAGACATTGGCCTTAGCAACATATTTATGGATAGATCGCCTCAGGCACAGAAAGCAAAAGCAAAAATAACCTACTGGGACTACAAAAAATATAAAGCTTTTGCACAGTGAAGGAAACCACTAACAAAACAAAAATGGAACCTGTTGAATGGGAGAATGTATTTGCAAATGATATATCCAATAAAAAGTTAATATCCGAAATATATAAAAAATTTATACAACTCAACACAAAATAATAATCCAACTTAAAAATTGGCAGAGTACCAATATAGACTTTTTTTTTCCCCAAAGAAAACATACAGATGACCAACAGACAAATAAAAAGATGCTTGACATCACTCATCATCGGGGAAATACAAATCAAAACCATGATGAGATGTTACCTTATATCTCTCAAGATGGCTAGAATCAAAAAAAATAAGAAATAACAAGTATTGATAAGAATCTGGAGAAAAGAGAACCCTCATGCACTATTGATGGAAATGTGAATTGGGGCAGCCGCTGTGGAAAACAATACGAGGTTCCTCAAAATATTAAAATACAGAAATACTACCTGACCAAATAATTCCACTACAGGATATTTACCCAAAAGAAAATGAAACCATTAATTCAAAGAGTTATATGCACCACAATGTTTATGGCAGCAGCATTATTTATAATAATCAAGATATGGAAGTAAATGTGTGTCAATAGATGAATGGATAAGAAGATGTGATATATCTATATCTATCTATCCCCTGAAAAGAAAAAACAAGACCCTTTTCAAAGAAGCATCTTTGAATATGTTTGTTTTATAGATTTGTCCCGGGAACAATGTTTGGGTCCTAATGCTCACAATCCAACTAGAAAAATTTTTGAAGCCATTCAGAAAGTTGAAACTCAGGCAGGAAAATGGGTTATAATGGGTTTTTTCCCCCCTTATATAGTGATAATTGTATTATCATTATATATTATAGTTCTCATCTTATGTTACCATGACAAAAACATAGACTGGGTGGCTTGAACAACACAAATTTATTTTTTCACATTTCTGGAGACTGGAAGTTTGAGATTGGGTTGCCACTGTGGTGAGATTCTGTAGAAGGCTCTCTTTTTGGCTTATAAACAGCTGCCATCTTGCTATATGCTCATGTACCCTTTTTTCTGTGTTTGCATGGGAGGAAAGAGAACAAGCTCCCTGGTGTCTCCTGTTAGAAAGGCACTAATCCCATCATGAATGCAGCACCCTCATTTCATCATATCTACCCCTAAATATTTCCCAGGGTCCTCATCTCAAATATCATCACGTTAGAATTTAGAGCTTCAGCATATAAATTTTGGAGAGACACACTTAGTCCATGACATATTTTAAATAAGATTCTTTACCTTTTAATGATATATGCTGACATACTTACAGGTGAAAAATTATGGCAATTTCTTAGAATAATTCAAAGGTGGGAGAGCTGGATAGATGAAACAAAAGAGGGTTTATGAGTTAATGTTGATTGTTATCCCTGGGTTATAGATAGAAAGGTGTTCCTTTTTCTTTCTATCATGTTTTTTTTTTTTTTTTTAAAGAGAGTGAGAGATAGAGGGGAGGGACAGAGGGAAAGAGGGGCTCCATGATAGGCTCAATCTCACGACCTTGAGATCATGACCTGAGCTGAAATCAAGAGTCAGACACATAACTGACTGAGCTATCCAGTCACCCCTATTTTTCTATTTTTATGTATGTTTGGAATTTTCCATAATGAGTAATATAAAAATATAAAATTCATGATATAATTTCATTGTGTCATCATATGCTTCATTTAATTTTGATCTCATTGTCTTACCTCCTCATATACCTGATTGTTTTTACCAAGAGTCAGATGTTGCATAAAACCAATTATATATGGGGGAGGAGCTAAGGAGTAAGAGCAAGACGCTAGGTTTGCATTTTATCTTGAACACAACCAGATAAATATCAAATCATCCCAAATACCCAAGAAATAATCTGAGGACTGACAGAATAAATTGCACAAGTAAAGGGAGAGAAGAGGTCACATTGCAGAAGATATGAAGTGCAGAAACATAGTTTGGGGGAGAAATGAATCACAGGTGAGGGAGTGGGGAGTGAGGCCTGGTCACAGAGAGAAGTGAGAGAGAGAGAGGAATGCACAGGGGATTGGGCAAGGAAAACACTTCCCCAAAGCCATTGGACAAGCAAATGTGAGGGGCTGATATTCATGTGTTTTTACAACCAGTTGGCTCAAAGACTGGAGTTTTAGAGGTCCGAAACTTGGCCAGAGTGGAGCCCTGAGGGCACTGCGGTGTTCGTGTGGAGAAGGAAGTATATGACCTATTCTTTATAAAGCCATTACGCTTAGGAACAGGAAATATACCAGGCTTTCCTAACACAGAGAAGAAGACAGAGACCTAGACAAAATAAACAAGAAAGGAATTAAACTCCCTCCCCCCTGCAAAAAAAACAAGAAAATGTCACGGCCAAGGATCTAGTCAAAAGAGGTATAAGAAATATGCCTAATCCAAATTTAAAGCAACAATTATAAGGCTACTAGTTGGGTTTGGGAGAAGCAGAGAAGACACCATGGAGTCCTTTACTATTGACTTAAAAGACCTAAAAACTAGTCAGGCTGAAATAAAAAATGCTAAAACTGAGATGAAAAACCAAATGGATGTAATGACCACAAGAACAGAAGAAACACAGGAATGAATAAATGATATAGAAGATAAAAGTATGAAAAACAATGAAACTAAAAAGAAGAGGGAGAGAAAAATATTGGTTCATGAAGGTAGACTTAGGGAATTCAGCAATTCCATAAAGCATAATAACATTCATATCACAGGAGTTCCAGAAGAAGAAGAGAGGGGATAAAAGAGTAGAAGGTTTATTTGAGCAAATTATAGTTCGAAACTTCCCAAATATGGGAAAAGAAACAGACATCCAAATCTGGGAAGCAAAAAGCAAGCCAACATCAAAACATACGGTAAATTTGCAAAATACGAGATAAGGAAAAAAATCCTACAGCAGCAAAGCAAAAGACATCCCTAACTTACAAGGGAAGACAAGTAGGGTTAGAAAAATTGATAGTCCAAAAGAGAATGGCATGATATATTCAACATGCTGAAATGGAAAAATAGGCAGCCAAGAATACTTTGTCCAACAAAGCTAATATTCAGAATAAGAGAGAAAAAGAGTTTCCCAGACAGGGGTTCCTGGGAGACTCAGTCAGTCAAGTGTCTGACCCTTGATCAGGTCATGATCTCAGGGTCATGAGGTTGAAGTCCATATCAAGCTCTGCACTGGGCATGGAGCCTGCTTAAATTCTCACTCCCTCTGCCCACCACCCACCGCCGCACTGATTTCACATGCTCTCGCTCTCTCTCTCAAAAAAAAAAAAAAAGATTTTGCTCAAAAGAACTAAAGGAGTTCATGACCACTAAACCAGCCCCACAAGAAATATTAAAAAGGACTCTTTGAGTGGGAAAGAAAGACCAAAAGCAGTAAGCTCTAGAAAGGAACAGAGAAAATCTCCATAAACAATGACTTTACAGGTAATCTATGGCATTAAATTCATATCTATCAATAATCATTCTAGGGGCACCTGGGTGGCTCAATGGGTTAAAGCCTCTGCCTTTGGCTCCAGTTGTGATCCCAGGGTCCTGGGATCGAGCCCCACATCGGGCTCTCTGCTTGGCAGGGAGCCTACTTTGCTTCCTCTCTCTGTGTGTGTGCCTCTCTGACTAGCTGTGATCTCTGTCAAATGAATAAATAAAATCTTAAAAAAAAATTCTAAATGCAAATGGCCTAAATGCTCCAATCATAACATAGAGGGGGTCAGAATGGTAAAAAAAAAAAAAAAAAAAAAAAGACCCATATATGTGTTGCCTACAAATGACTGCAGATTGAAAATGAAGGGATGGAGAACCAGTTATCATGGTAATGGACATCAAAAGAAAGACAGAGGAGCCATACTGATATCAGACAAACTAGATTTTAAACCAAAGACTGTAACAAGGGATGAAGAAGGACACTACATCATAATAAACAAGGTCTATCCAACAAGAAGATCTAACAATTGCAAATATTTAGGCCCCCATCTTGGAAACACCCAAATATATGACACAACTAATAACAGACATGTAAAAAAAAACCCATTAGTGACAATACAGTAATAGTGGTGGACTTTAACATCCCCACTTACAGCAATGGACAGATCATCTAAGCAGAAAATCAACAAGGAAACAATGGCTTTGCATGACGCACTGGACCAGGTGGACTCAACAGATATATTCAAAACATTTCATCCTCAGGCAGCAGAATACACACTCTTTTCGAGGGCACATGGGACATTCTCCAGAACAGATCACATGGGAAGTCACAAATCAGGCCTCAATAAGAACAAAGAGACTGAGATCATGCCATGCATATTTTCTGACCACAATGCTATGAAACTTGGAGTTCATCATGAGAAAACGTTTGGAAAGACCACTAATCCATAGAGGTTAAAGCACATCCTATTAAAGAATGAATGGTTCAGCCAGGAAATTAAAGAAGAAATTTCAAAAATGTATGGAAGCAAATGAAAATGAAAACATGACTGTCCAAGACATTTGAGCTGCAACAAAAGCTGTCATAAGAGGGAAGTATACGGTATTACAGGCTTACCTCAAGAAGCAAAAACATCTCAAATACACAACCTAACCTTCCACCTAACAGAGCTAGAAGCTGAAGGCCAGCAGAAGAAGGGAAACAATGAAGATAAGAGCAGAAATTAATGATAGAGAAACAAACCAAAAACCCACTAGAACAGATCATCAAAACTAAGAGCTGGTTCTTTGAAGGAATTGATAAAATTGATAAGCCACCTAGCCCGACTTATCAAAAAGAGAAGAGAAAGGACCCAAATAAATAAATTCACAAATGAAAAGAGAGATCAGAACCAACACCAAAGAAATACAAACAATTATAAGGGAATATCATGAAAAATTACATGCCAAAAAATTGGGCAATCTGGAAGAAATGGGTAAATTCCTGGAAATATACAAACTACCAAAACTAAAACAGGAAGAAATAGAAAACTTGAACACATGGATAACCATCAAAGAAAGTGAATTAGTAATCAAAAATCTCCAAACAAAAGTCCCAGACCAGATGGTATCTCTGGAGAATTCTACTAAACATTTTAAAAAGAGTTATGACTTATTCTCAAACTGTTCTAGAAAGTAGAAATGAAACCTTCTAAACTCATTCTCAAAGGCCATCATTACATTGATTCCAAAACCAGACAAAGACCCCACTACAAAGGAGAATTACAGACCAATATTCCTGATGAACATGGATGCAAATTGAATCCAACAGCACATTAAAGAATCATTCACCACAATCATTGGAACGTATTCCTGGGTTGCAAGTGTGGTTTGATATTGGCAAATAAATCAACAGGAGACACCATATTAATAGAAGAAAAGGTAAGGACCATATGATCCTCTCAATAGATGTAGAAAAATCATTTGACAAAATACAACATCCATTGTTAATAAAAACCCTCAACAAGGTAGGGATAGAGGGAACATGCCTCAACTTCATAAAGGTCATCTACAAAAGACCCACAACTAATATCATCCTCAATAAGGAAAAACAGAAAAAAGCCTTTCCCCTACACTCAAGAACGAGGAAGGATGTCTACTCACTATTACCATTCAACATAGTATTGGAAGTCTTAGCCTCAGCAATAGGACAACAAAAGGAAATAAAAGGCATCCAAAAAACTGGCAAGGAAGAAGTCAAACTTCCACTATTTTCAGACAACATGATACTCTATGTAGAAAACTCAAAGACCCCACCAAAAAATTGCTAGAACAAATATATGATTTCAGTAAAAGCACAGGCTATAAAATCAATATACAGAAGTCTGTTGCATTTCTATATACACAAAAAGGAAGCAGCAGAAAAGGAAATCAAGGAATTGATCCCATTTACAATTATGCCCAAAACCATAAGATACTTAGGAATAAATCTAACCAAAGAGGTACAAGATCTGTATTCTGCAAACTATAGAACACTTATGAAAGAAATTGAAAAGAACACAAGGAAATGGAAAAGCATTCCATTCTCATGGATTAGCAGAATGTTGTTAAAATGTGTGTACTTCCCAAAGCAATCTACACATTTAATGCAATCACTACCAAAATACCACCAGCATTTTTCACAGAGCTGGAACAAACAATCCTAAAATTTATATGGAACCACAAAAGACCCTGAATAGCCAAAGGAACCTTGAAAAAGAATACCAAAACTGAGGGCATGCTTATTCTGGATTTCATGCTATATTAAGCTATAGTGATCAAGACAGTATGGTACTGGCACAAAAACATATACATATATCAATGGAGAAGAGTAGAAAACCCAGAAATGGAGCCACAACTATATGGTTGACTAATCTTCAACAAAGCAGGAAAGAATATCCAATGGATAAGTCTTTTCAGTGAATGGTGATGAGAAACCTTGACAGCAACATGCAGAAGAATGAATCTGGATCACTTTCTATACCATACACAAAAATAAATTCTAAATGGAAGAAAGACCTAAATGTGAGACAGAAAACACAAGAAAAACCTCTTTGACCTCAGCCCTAGCAACTTCTTACTAGACACATCTCTGGAGGCAAGGGAACCAAAGGAAAATTGAACTACTGGGACCTCATCAAGATAAAAAGCTCCGCATATGGAGTGCCTGGGTGGCTCAGTGGGTTAAAGCCTCTGCCTTCAGTTCAGGTCAGGGTCCCAGGAGCCTGGGATCGAACCCTGCATCGGGCTCTCTGCTCAGCAGGAAGCCTGCTTCTCCCTCTCTCTCACCCTGCCCCTCTGCCTACTTGTGATCTCTGTCAAATAAATAAAGTCTTAAAAAAAATAAAGCTCTGCATAGTGAAGGAAACAATCAACAAAACCAAAAGGCAGCCTACCTAATGGGAGAAGATATTTGCAAATGACATACCTAACAATGGGTTAGTATCTAAAATCTATAAAGAACTTATTGCACTCAACACCCAAAACATAAGGAATCCAGTTTAGAAATGGGCAGAAGACGTGAATAAATAGTTTTCCAAGGAAGACATTCAGGTGGCTAATAGACACTTGAAATGATGCGCAACATCACTCATCATCACAGAAATACAGAGCAAAATCACAATGACATACCACTACACACCTGTCAGAATTGTTAAAATTAACAACAAAGGAAATACAGATGTTGGAAAGGATGCAGAGAAGGGAGAACCCTCTCGTCCTTTTGGTAGGAATGCAAACTGGTGCAGCCATTCTGGAAAATAGTATGGAGGTTCCTCAAAAAGTTAACCATAGGACTACCCTACAATCTGGGAATTACGCTACTAAGTAGGTACCCAAAGGATTTTAAAAAATACAGATTTGAAGGGATACATGCATCTTGATATTCATAGCAATAATATCAATAGTAACCAAACTATGGGAAGAGCCTAAATGTCCACTGATTGATGAATGGATAAAGAAGATGTGGTGTGTACACACAATTGAATATGACTCAGCCATCAAAAAGATGAAATCTTGCCATTCGCTACAAGATGGATGGAGCTAGACTATATTACGTTAAGTGAAATAAGTCAATCAGAGAAAGACAAATATCATGATTACATTCATACATGGAATTTAAGAAACCAAACAGGTGAACATACTGGAGTTGGGGAAGAAAAAAGAGAGGGGAAAACAAACCATAAGAGACTCTTAAAGAACAAACTGAGGGGTTAAGGAGGGTGGTGGGGGTTGGGCTAGATGGGTGATGGGGATTAAGGAGGGTACATGATGTGATGAACACTGGATGTTGTCTGTAAGTGATGAATCACTGAATTCCACTCCTAAATCCAACATTGTACTGTATGTTAACTACCTAGAATTTAAGTAAAAATTTGAAAAAAAAGAAAAAAAAACTAAAAATAAAAGAGAAAACAGTAAACCTAAAAAATTAAGTAAGATGTTATTGTAAGAGTCTATGATAGGTTCAACTGAGGTTAAAAAAAAACTTAACTGGAGAGCTATTTTGACATATTATCAATGTAATTTTCATATCAGTTAACTAGATGATGGTTGGTACATAATAGGAGAAAGACTAAGATGACTCTGGAGTCTATAATTTGTAGGACTGGAACATAAAATGGTTTTCAACAGATACAAAGAGGACCAGGATTTGAAGGAGTATATTGGAGTGGAAAGTCATGACTAAATCCTACAAAGAATTGAATCAGAGCCCAGTGGGAGAATTGCAAAAGAGCAGAACAAATTCTTTCTCAGAGATAGGAAGGATAGTGGATTTCTGCTGTGTTTCAGTTGTTCAGCCTTCAGTTTTCCTTTCTTCAGAGCATTCCAATTCCCTTTGGGGTAATTATCACTTTTCTGGTAGTTAGAGTCTGGTGGACGTGTAATTGAGAGTCCTACTTCTACTTAGCCAAGAAGCAATTTATATAATCCAAACTAAGCCACTTGAATGTTCTTTTCCCAGAAGTTTAATACTGGGCCAGAGTAATAAGAGACTAGAAACAGCTGGATTCATCCCAGATGTCGGTACTGGGACGCCAAACTATTTTTGTCATTCAAGAGACTGTTTTATAATTTCTTCTGGGGCTTCCTTGGTTCTTGAAGATTTCCAAATCCACATTTTTAAGCTTCCTATTGATACTATTATCTGGCACATGATATGACAATTTCTGGTAAATTCCATTTTTCTTTCAGAGAATCCATTTATGTCATCCTAGCTGATACAGAAGGGAGAAAGATGATGAAAGAATCGTATGTTAGAAACAGTAAATCGTGAAATTGAGGATGTTCTTATAAGATATATGAATTCTAGGGTTACAGAAAAAGTAGGTTATTTTTATTAATCAGAGGCTTGAAAAGAGCCATAAAGGTTTTTTTGTTTTGTTTTGAACAGTTACTAAAAGGCATATGTAAGGGATCTACTAAGAATGAGTAAAAGAATTGCTTATCTCATTGAAGCTGACAACTGTTATCATTAATGGAGTCCAACCAACATGATTATGCAATTTCTTTAAGAGTATTTAAAAATTTGGAATGGAATTAGAGAATGTGAATCAGTAGGGTTTGGAAATTAGTGGAGCATCTCCACTAAACAGTCAAGAGAGTAAAAAAATGAAAAGGGTCCAATGAGTATATAGACTTGACATATGAACCCTGGGATTCTGCCTGTGTAGGGAGCTCTCTAGATCATATACATGGGGATGAGTGGAATCACTAACGGCTTCGCCTAGAAGGCTGAAGCAAGGCTAGGATTCAGGATTGAACAATTCTAGGAAAGATATTTATCCAGATGCCTATAGGTAGCACAGACAATGGAAAGTCCAGACTATGATCCAAGACGAAAAACACAGTTGTAACACTAAATGCAGGGCTGAGCCACAAGACCAGAGAGTAATAAAGTGCTATAAATGTGAAAATTAGTGATAAATTCAGAAATCTAGGGGAGCTGGAGTAGAATGTGGCATGTTATCCAACAAACTTGGAGGATGTTTACAGCATCAGGGAACAGGTACTTTCTTGTTGAAAGGTGACAAGCAGAAAATGAAGCTTAGATTCTAATAAACTGGAAGATAATAATAAATAAGTTGGGAATAGGGAAGATCACAACAAAAGCAAAAATCAATCTTACTGAAATTGAGGAAGTAGAGAGGTGGAGTCCTCATTCAGAGAGAAAAAAAATCTCAGGGTTTAAGGTGTTAGAGGTGTAGACAGATATGTGAGTGATTAGAGGTAAAAATTATTAATGTAAGGATCAAGGAAATGGAACTAGAGTATTAAATAAGTCATAACCTTAAAAATTAATTATGGTTGTTCAAAATTATTAGAAGGAAAGGTGGAAAAAAAAGTGTCAACATCTTCATTAAAAGAAAGTTACTGATAGTTTAGTCAGTTATGAAGGGACAGGCTGAGAGATAATAGCCAAGAGGGAAATGAAACCAGATAGCATATAGACTAGTAGTACAAAAGGATTGTACTGAGAAGAATCCTGCTTTTGTAGTAACTGTGTCTGTCCTCTGTCTCTTCTTCCCTTTACTGGATCTCTAGATCAATTTCCAAAAGCAAACTGGCCTCCTGAAATTAATAAGGTATTATAGCATAATTATAGGATACAAGGTATCTAAGTCTGTTGTTGCTGCTATAACAAAATACCATACTATAACAAAATACCAGACTTGTTGGCTAATTTCTTTTGTCTTTCTTTTTTTTTTTTTTCAAGATTTTATTTATTCACTTGAGAGAGAGATCAAGCAAGCACCAATGGGGGGAGAGGTGAATGGAGAAGCAGACACCCTGCTGATCGGGGAGCCTGACACAGTGCTCCTGACACACCAGGACCAGGAGATCATGACCTGAGCCAAAGCCAGATGCTTAAACATCTGAGCCACCCAGGTGCCCCAACGTGGCCAATTTCAACAGAGATTTATTTCTCATAGTTCTAGAGGCTGGGAAGTCCAATATCAAAGCACTGGCAAATTCAATGACTAGAGAGGGTTCACTTCCTGGCTGGTAGATGTCTATCTTTCCTTCTGCCCTTAAAAAGGGCAAGGGAGTACTGTGGGGTTTCTTTCGTAAGAATTCTAATCCCTTTCATTATGGCTCTGCCCTCATGACCTAATCACCTCCAAAGACCCCACCTCCTAATTCCATTCACTTTGGGCGTTAGATTTTGACATATGAACTTTGAGGAGACACAGGCATTCTGTTTATAGCACAAGGCTGATATGCAAAGTCAATCACTTTTCTATACACTAGCAATGAGCAAGTAGAATTTGACAATAAAAACACAGTAGCATTTACATTAGCAACCCTCAAATTACATACTTGGGTATAAATCTAACAACATATATACAAGATTTATATGAGGAAAAATTGCAAAACCCTCATGAAAGAAATAAAAGAACCAAATAAGTAGTGATATTCTGTGTTCATATATAGGAAGACTCAATATTGTCAAAGGGTTCTTGACTTATGGATTCATTATAATCCCAATCAAAATCCCCACAAGTTATTTTTTGAATATGGACAAACTGATTCTAAAGTTTATACGGAGAGGCGGGGCACCTGGGTGACTCAGTCAGTTAAGTGTCTGCCTTCTGCTCAGGTCATTATCCCAGGGTTCCAGGATCGAGTCCCACTTTGGGTTCCCTGCTCAATGGAGAACCTGCTTCTCCTTCTGCCTGCTGCTCCCCCTGCTTGTGCTCTCTCTCTCTGTCAAATAAATAAATAACATGCTTATACGGAGAGACAAAAGACCCAAAATAACCAATTCAGTATTGAAGGAGAAGAGAAAAATGGAAAGACTGGAAACCCCTGACTCAGAATTTTCCACAGATACAGTGATTTCACCAATGTGATATTGGTGAAAGAATAGACAAATGAGATCAGTGAAACAGAATGGAGAGCCAGGAAACATACTGGAATAAATACAGCTGATGTTTGACAAAGGAACAAAGGCAATTTGATGGATTAAAGATTGTTTTTTTAGCAAATACTGCTGGAACATCTCATAATCCACGTGCAAGAAAAATAAATCTAGACACAGATCTTACATCCCTCACAAAAATTCACTCAAAATGGATCTCAGACCTAAATGTAGAGCACAAAAACTATAAAGCTTCTGGAAGATAACATAGGGAAAACCCTAGATTATCTTGGGAATGGTGATGATTTTTTTTTAAATACAACACCAAATAAATGAATACATACATACAAAGGCATGATCCATGAAAGAAAGAATTAGTAGTTAGACTGCTAAAATTAAGAACTCCTGTTCTGTGAAATGCAATTTCAAGAGAATAAGAAGACAAGACACAGACAGGGAACATATTTGCAAAAGACACATCTAAGAAAGGATTACTATCCAAAATAGGCCCAAGACATGAATGAACACCTTACCAAAGAAGATATATGGATGGTAAATAAACATATGAAAAGATGTTCCAATCATACATCATCAGGGAAATACAAATTAAGACAACAATGAGATACCACTATAAACCTATTAGAACGCCCAAAATTCAGAACACTGACATCATCAAATACTGGTGAGGTTGTGGCTCAATAGGAACGCTCATTCACTGATGGTGGGAATGCAAAATAGAACAGCCACTTTGGAAGGCAGTTTGGAAGTTTCTTAGAACACTAAACATACTTTTACCATGTAATTCGTCAATCATGCTCTTTGGTATCTAACCAAAGGAAAACTTATGTCCACACAAAAATCTGTGCTGAGATGTTTATAACAGCTTATTTATAATTGGCAAATCTTAGAAGCAGCCAAGATGTCCCTAGGTAGGTAAATGGATAAACTGTGTTATTTTCAGACAATGGAATATTACTCAGCACCTAAAAAAAATGAGCTATCATGCCAGGAAAAGACATGGAGGAAACATAAATGCATATTGCTAAGTGAAATGCTGATCTAAAAAGACTACACAATGTGTGATCCCAACTATGATTAAGGGGGGAGAAAAATTATGGAGGGAATAAAAAGATAAGTGCTTGGCATCATTTTTAGGGGAGAGGGAGAGATGAACAGGCAGAACGCAAAGGAATTTTAGGGCAGTGAAACTATTTTGTGTGATATTATAATAGTGGATATATGTTATTGCAAATTTGTCCAGATACATAAGATGTAAAACACCAAGAGTGAACCCTAATATAAATTACAGACGTGGGATGATAATGATTTGTGAGTGTAGGTTTATCAGTTGTTACAAACGTACCAGTCTTGTGGGGGATGTTGACAATGAGGAGTATTGCCTCATGGGGGTAGGGAATACATAAGAAATCTCCATACCTTCTGCTCAATTGACTGATATGAACCTTAAACTGCTCTAAAAATAAGGTCAATTAAAAATAAACAACAAGGAGTGCCTGGGTGGCTCAGTGGGTTAAAGCCTTTGCCTTCAGCTCAGGTCATGATCCCAGGGTCCTGGGATCGAGCCCCGCATCGGGCTCTCTGCTCAGCAGGGAGCCTGCTTCCTCCTCTCTCTCTTCCTGCCTCTCTGCCTACTTGTGATCTCTGTCTGTCAAATAAAAAAATAAAATCTTTAAAAAAAAATAAAAAATAAAATAAAAAATAAAAATAAACAACAAGTCAGACTAAAATATTCGGGAAATAATTTTCTTAATTTAACAAGAAATTGAATCTTGGCGATCAGAATAACTGTTATTTATAACCTCATCACATGAACTAAAAGAGTCATTAAGTAAATTCAAATTTACTAGAGATGTTGAAAATAGTTGCACCCTTTTTAAAGATCAAATTAAGTGACCTATTTCCAAATGCACATATTTTTGATACATGACTTCCATGTTTCCAGTACTCATGATTATAAAGTGCTTGACTCCTCAGTGATTTGTTGCTCACATAGGAAAGTTTTCCACTGTTCCCTTGGGGTTAACAAAAGTTACTTCATGCAATTTTTATGAGGCTTAAAAAAAGTAAGATCTATAAAACATCTGGCAGGAAGGAGATGCTCCTCATTAGCTCTCTTCTCCTAATAAATGGTCACCTCTCACCATAGACGTCTAGGCAATCATTTATTCACTAGTTGCATATTACCCTTTCTCACTCCGGATCTAAATGGATACTCATTTCAAGCAACCCATGAACTATTGAGTTATAATTCTATAATTATGTAATCACATATACACTAGTTTATACTTAGCAGTAAATGGATGTTAACCGTGGACATGCATTTAACGTACGTATTTTATTAAGAACAGTTTTAAAAAGAATAAAAGACTAAAAAAAAATAACAATTCTGCACACCATTCCCACCAATAAACACGGGCCTCAGACTGAATTTGAGATGGGAGATTGGATGCTGGTGTTCAGTCCTTAGAGTCTGCTTTGATTTCTGTCTCAGCATGCATGTGCCTCCCAACCATGAGTGTGATGTGAGTGTGTAAAGACAGCATCTGCTAACCATCATGGCACCTAAACTAGAGACAGCTGACTGCTTCATCCACTTCTAATCTGAGAAATCAGAAATTCATTCTAATTTTGGAGGCACAACTAGTTGCTTGGGTGACAAGCTGATTCCTTCCTCTATGGTGACACAGCTGATTCCTAGTAGACTGTGAGCCATAATTTTGATTCTTTGTGATCATGGGTACAATCCCGAGACTGATTTGAAAACCCAAGTTTGCATGGAAGATAGGACTTCATTTTATATTGCATTGTGCCAGATAAAAGTAGATGTTCAGTAAATATATGGAGGCAGGGGGAGACAAGTTTAGAGTTTTAATAGGCTTGCTGATTACATAAAACCAAACATTCATATCTGTTATTTCTTTCTCTACTCATGATATAAGAAACTTTCAGGTCTGGTCTTCTCTTCCTAGCCAAAGGTTAGACTATCCGGGAAATTTCTTTAGTTTGCTATCTCTTCTCCTCTCAACAAAAATCAAGACAACTCACTACGCATTTCTTTTTCCAGATCATTGGACTGTCTCAGCCTCAGAGGGATACAGATAAAAGAGGACTGGTTTGGGGTAAAGAGGTCTGAGATCGAGTCCCACCTCCCCTATCAATCAAGCAACCTCTGGCAACAGGCTTAATCTTCTCTCTTTGGGCCTCAGTGCTTTCATATCTGCAAAGAAGGAGCAAGATTAGATGATCTTTCTAAGGTCATATTGATAAACAGTCTTTAGATTTATATTCTACTTATATAAGGTCTTTCCCAGATCATAAAGACAGAAACACAGTCCCTGTGTTCCTTAAAGATTTTATGTGGAATCCCATCTCTCTCACACAATGGAAAACTTTTCCTTCTTTGCAAGATTGAGAATTTTTTTAAAAAAGATTTTATTTATTTAACAGAGAGAGAGAGAGATCGTGAGAGAGGGAACACAAGCAAGGGGAGTGGGAGAGGGAGAAGCAGGCTTCCCACTGAGCAGGGAGCCCGATGTGGGACTCAATCCCAAGACTCTGGGATCATGACCTGAGCTGAAAGCAGACGCTTAATGACTAAGCCACCCAGGTGCCCCAAGATTGAGAATTTTTAATCACAAACTGGAACTAATTTAATAGATCTTAGCTCATCTTCAATAAGAAAAGGATTCTATGTGCTCCTATTTTATATTTGTATCTAAAAAATATGCTAAAAATATATTTTAAAAAACTGTGTATCTCATAATTGCTTAAATGGTAATCAGGTTAGAACCATACTTTACTAGTAAATCTAGGTTGATATTTTCAGAAAGATCTGGTGATAAATTGATATGTTACATTTTAATGTAAGTGACAAACAGTTGTGGCAATTTATGACAGAAAACATCCATTACCTACATACCTACATTCCTTCTTCCTCCCTGATAATAGAACCTTGGTGTGTTCAGCTAACATACTGATGGTCCTACTGAGAAAGCTGATCCCTGCCCCAGTTCTGGAAGATAAATCATAAGTGACCTGAATTAATTATAGTAATACCATCCTTCTTCCCTCTTCTGCCCCACAGTGATTTATCTCAGGGGCATTCATGTGACTCAGTTCTGATCAAAGTGATATAGGAAAGGTCTGGCGAACAAAAGCTTCTGAGAAATTGTGCTCTCTTAAAAAAATGAAAAGACAGACTCAGTTGGTGTGCTCTGTAATCGGTTTGTGCTCCTCTCTTCATGCCTGTAGGGATATAAAACCTCAGTGTCCTGTACCATCTTGTGGCAATGCGGCAATAAAGAATGGAAGCTAACACACCTACGATTGTCCTTGCTGACATCTGTGAACTGCCTTGCTGTCTTGGGCTGCTGACTTCTTAACTTCCTGTTATTGGAGAAAAGGGATTATAACAAACTCTAGTTTTGCTTTATGTTCCTTGTAGCTGAATCTATTCCTAAATGATACAACAACAAACACAGACAAAGATACGTAGCTAACCATGATAATAAGGCTGGACTTCTGAGAATCTCCAGATCTTTGAATGGCTATATTGTGCCATTTAAAGGCCAAAACCCCACAAATTTGATGCTTAATAGTCTGACCCCTTAATTGCAACTACAAGCAGAAAGCAAAAATGTATGATTTGGTAAACTAGTATAGAAAGAAACAAGTCCTACTGGACTACTAAATTCAGGAATTCAGGCCAATCTCTGACCTTCAGTTATTGCATGAAAGTAAATATTAGATCATTTTAATGATGCTGATGATATTAAAATGATATGAAATAATATTAACTGTTATTAACTCTTTACTAAGTGGTGAGCACTTTTCTAAACTATTTACAACTGTTGTCTCAATCCTCACAAATCTATAAAGAAAGGACTACTGTTCCCATTTTGTAGACAAAGGAACTGAAGTGGGAATGGGTTTAGCAACCTGCACAATTTCACACAGTAAATGGTGGAGTTCACACCCCAATCTCAGTGTAGTCAGTCCTACTCACTGCTAAACCAGTAGAGCTTATTCCTCTACTTTGTTCCAATTTTTCTCATTTTGAAGCAGCCTCAACTTACAAAAAGATCACAAGTACCATACAAAGAACATTTTTCCTAAACCATTTGAGAATGCGATGTCAGTGTGATGCCCTGATCATCCCCAAATACTTTAGTGTGTGTAGTGGTTTGAATAGTGACCCCCCACACACCCATAAAACCCCTAGTACCTGAGAATGTAACCTTATTCAGAAATAAGGTCTTTGCAGATATAATTAAGTAAAAGATTCTGAGATGAGATTATCCTTGATTAAAGATGAAACCCAAGCCCCATGAATACTGTAATGATAACAAAAATGACAGGATGACTGAAGAGACACAGATACAAAGGAGAGATACAGGCAAAATTCAAGTAAATATGGAGGTAGAGATTGGAGTGATGCATCTATAAGTGAAGGAATGTGGCAGTCACCAAAAGTGAGGGGAGAGACACAGAAGGGATTCTCCTTCAGAACCTCCAGAAGAAACCAATCCTGCAGACATCCTGATGTCAGACTTGTGGCCTCCAAAACTGTGAAAGAATAAATTTATCTTGTTTTAAACCACCCAGTTTATGGCAATTTAATTCAGCAACCCTAGGTAACAAATGCAGGGTGTAATTACTACAAACAAGGACATTCTTCTACAAAACCACAGTATAAGCATTGAAGTCGAAGAGTAATGATATATACCATTACTATCTAATCCATTCCATTTCACCAAACAATCACCTAAAGAGGATCCAGTTCAGAATCACACTTTGCAGTTCAGTGTCATTTCCCCTGATCCCTAAGTCTAGACCAATTCCTCAGCCTTTCCTGAACTTTCATGACCTTGACGCTTTTGGAGATTATAGGCTAGGTATTTTGTAGAATTGGTTTAAGTTTGGGTTTTTCCAATGTTGCCTTATGATAGAGTCAGGTTATGCATCTTTGGCAAGAATATTAGAGAAGAAATGCTGGGTTCTTCTCACTGCATCCTATCAGGTGATAACGCAATTCAGCTTATCTCCTTGCTGATCATGTTCTCCAGTAAACTTTGAGTTTCTTGTATCATGTTCTCGTATAAACTTTGAGTTTTTAGTCCTTTTAACTTTTTCCATAGTCAGCTATTACTGATCTGGCTAAACCATGGGTCCAGAGTAGTTGAGATTAAGAAATTTCTAGTATTCACTGTATACTCTTCCGATTTGAATTTAAGAAAATCTGTTGGGGTGGACAAAGGCAATCTTAAATTAGACCCAATTATAACATGTGGCCAAATAAAAGACTACAGCTCCAGAAAATTTTAAAAAATAAAAGCAATAAGCAATAAGCACACACACACACACACACACACACACACACACGCATACATACACAAAACTTCAAGAAAGGGTGATTTTAGGCTACTGATGCAGACTCGACACAGAGATATATTCCCAGCCAAATAAACAAAAATTAATGAAAGCTAAAGAGTCTTCTCTAAATCAGTGTTTTACAATTAAAAAAAAAATCACTTTTTGATAAATTTAAGAATCTCAACTGCTCCCCAGTCTATATTTCATAGTTCCAATCTTTAAAGTGTTTTTCCTTTCTAAAATATAACAGTAAACTACATACTGAATGTAATTTTTCAATCTTCTTACTCCCCTGGAGATTTAGAGACTTCTACTCCACCTTATGTTCTCCCCCAGTCCCTGGTATTATTTCTCCTTCTGCTGAAAATCAATGCCCTGGTTATCAAATGGAAAGTAGAATTTGGGCACTTGGGTGGGTCAGTAAGTTAAGTGTCTTTGTCTCAGGTCATGATCCCAGGACCCTGGGATCAAGCCCCACCTTGGGCTAACTGCTCAGTAGGGACTCTGCTTCTTCCTCTGCCCCCACCCCATCTTAAATAAATAAATAAAATCTCAAAAAAGGGAAAGAATTAATTCCATTTTTCAGCAGGCATAGCTATGTATTAATTGAAAGTTAATGAGTCTGACCATTTAACAAAAGTTAAGAATTCATGATACAAATTACTCAGACATAAGTGAACTCCCTAAGAACAAGTAGATATAATTTTAAATTAATGATGCTTTTTCTGATCAGCATGTGTACTAATTGCATGATTCTTAGTTATACATAGCTTGTTGCCAAATGGTGCTTAGCCCTCACTTAATCCCTTATCTCTACCACAGGGTATTTTTTTCCCCCAATAATTCCTATTTACTCCTATTCTCATTCCCCATCATAGCTATTCTAAATGTTATCCTCTTGATTACACCACTGCCTATTTTGCTCTCCAGGGATGACTTAATCATTTACTTCATCATGAAAATAAAAGCTGTCAGGGCATTAACACCACGGTAGGCAGAATAATGGCTCTCTAAAGATGACCATGTTCTTACCCCTGCAACCTACAAGTATGTTGCCTTACCAGCAAAAGGGACCTTGCGGATGTAATTAAGAGTATAGACCTTGAGGGGCGCCTGGG
Source organism: Lontra canadensis (assembly GCF_010015895.1). Classification (NCBI taxonomy): domain Eukaryota; kingdom Metazoa; phylum Chordata; class Mammalia; order Carnivora; family Mustelidae; genus Lontra; species Lontra canadensis. Next base: position 4,123,066 of record NW_022631046.1, on the reverse strand, counting down.
TGGCTCAGTGGGTTAAAGCCTCTGCCTTCGGCTCAGGTCATGATCCCAGGGTCCTGGGATTGAGCCCTCCATCGGGCTCTCTGCTCGGCAGGGAGCCTGCTTCCTCCTCTCTGCCTGCCTCTCTGCCTACTTGTGATCTCGGTCTGTCAAATAAATGAATAAAATCTTTAAAAAAAAAAAGAGTATAGACCTTGAAATGAAAGATTATCTAGGATTAGATAATTAGATGGGAAAGATTATCTAGATTATCTAGGATTATCTATATGGGCCCAATTTAACCACTGTATTCCTTAAAAGCAGAGAAACTTTCCAGCTGCAGACAGAGAGGTTTGATGATAGAAGGTACCAGGAGAGATTTGAAGCATGAGAAAAACTTTCCCTGCCAGACTTTGAAGACAGAGAAAGATGGCCACCAGCCAAGGACTGAGGCATTCTTTAGAAGCTGAGAATGACCTTCACCTAACAGCTCATAAGAAAATAAATATTTTGGCCCTATAGACACAACAAACTGAATTCCATCCTAAATGCTCCAGGGGGGACCTCACCTCTGCCAGCACCTTGGTTCTGGATCTGTGAAACGGGAGCCAAAGAATCAGATAACCCAACAGACTTCTGACCTACTGTGAGATCATTAATTTGGTATTGCTTATCCCACTAAATTTTTCTGGCAGCAGCAGGACACAAATACAAACACTAATATACTCTAATATACTCTTGGCTATATTTTGGTTTCATACATGACTCTTTTCAGATCATATTCAAAGTGATAAATATTGATTATTTCATATAAACTATTTTTATAGTTTATATCCACCACAAAATTCTCTGATTGCTAATGACACTTTTCAGCTCTAGTTTTCTGGCTGAATAGGTTATCTGAGCTTCAAAATTCAAAGAGGCTTTCCTAAAATTAATTTTCTTCATTTTATGGAGATCCTTTGTGATAAGAAATACTGTGATGTTTTAGAGACTGATTTTTTTTTTTTTAATATAACCATACCATTTTGGGCTCTCTTCCTTCTAAATTTATATAATTTCTAATGGGTTTAGTGAGTCACACTCAGTAGGCTTCAAGAGGAAGACAACTTCATTATTTCTCTACATCCTCCATTAAACTTAGTCTGTTGACTCATCCTTCTTCATCGTGGATAAAATCTCCAGAAAATGCCAGAGCTTTTAGAACCTGATCAGATGTGGAAAACATAATCTCATTTTTTAATGTAATAATAAGTCAGTTCAACCCATAATTGAAACTTAAATTTCTCATTCATATGTGCTGTACGTCTTTGTCCCTTCCACAGCTTACTCCAGGCTGCACAGTAGAGTTACAGACTTCATTATTTCTTCGCTTTGCTCTTCTCATTTCTCCTAATCCTAGACTTTCCAGTGTTGGAGCAGGGGGAAAAGGAGATGGAAGGAAATGGACAAGGTCTTATTAGGTTTGACTGCAATCAAGTGTTGGTGTCTCCTGGGTATGTCAGATGACCAGCTCCTTCTTCAATGAGATGCTTCTGTGGGTTCCTGGAGATCATCTTGTTGGACTGTCCCATTGCTGCTCCTTGGCACTAGTGAATTTTCCTTTATCTAGCCAGATATGATTGCTGTCAAGCTCCTGGCCTCTAGCAATCCATCCTCTTGTGCTGGTAGTTAGCCTTCCAGTGATCCTTTTTGGGAAAACCTGTCAAAAGGGATCAGAGCAGCCTACCTTCCATGACCCACCTCTGAGCCACAGAAAATACATGCCTTTGTTTCACCTCATGTGGAGATTCCCCTTGCTTCTACTCAAATCCTCTCTTTTCTTTGACTTTTGACAAACCTTGCCAGTCGTTTGACTTTTCCAGACATGAGCCACATTTTAATCTCTATGTTTTCCTTAGTTTCAGAGCTCACAGGCCTAGTACTTTTTGTTGCTCTCTTGAAGCCTGCCTCTCCTGAGAAGACTTCCTCAAATCAAGCAATAGGTAACTTTCTCTTTAAATAGCTCTCACTCTCCCATCACTTACCTTTTACTGAATTCTTCTTTGATATGCATTGGCAGAGCCATTTTTTTGTCACTTCCTTTATAAATGGTCCATCTTGCCTACCAAGGGAGTACTTATTCTCAGCTTTGAGGACCTGGTCTAAACCCACAGACAGGAAGAGCCATATTTTGGTATCCTGTCACACTTCTCCAAATGCTCTGTTTTTGTGAAAGTGCAAATGATACTGCAAAATTAAAGTTAATGTTCGTCTGAAATGAATGTAACTGCTGGCACCCTAAGAGTGCATATTTAGAAATTATCAAAGGAAGGAAGGAAGGAAGGAAGTTAGGGAGGAAATTAGGAAGAAAGGAAGGAAGGAGGAAGGAAGGAAAGGAAGGAAGAGAAGGAAATGAAGGAAAGGGAAGGGAAGGGAAGGGAAGAATATCCACCTAGTGTCTAATCTTGAATTTGGTTTTATTAAAAGGGAAGGAAACACAAGATTATTTCCTCAGTGAAGCTTCCAGAGAAAGTTCTGCTGCCTGAGGTTGACTATGTAGGCAAATTCTTGTATTACATGAGGGATTACTTAAAAATTTGCTTAAACCAATTATTCTTTATTAAAAGATTAAAAGCCAAAGAGTTGGCAGGCATGAAATGAGACCAGAGGTTGCCTATTACCCAGGAATACCTAGTTCAAAGGCCATATATCTTGAAGCATAATTGTGATCCTCATAGGAGCACCTTAATATAGGGAGAAACTTCGATGTTAATAAATAAAAATTGCTGAAACAAAATTCTACATATTAGATTCAGCTTTCCCATATTATAAAATCAGAGATTATTCTTCCAGGTAACAAAAATCTGTCTAAATTATACTTATTAATAATACCTTATAAAATATGCAACCAGACGTAAAAAAAAAAAAATAGCTGATCCAAAAGATATGACTCCAAGTGAGATACAGAACCTATAATAAAATAAATATACTCAAAATCAGGTATTTTCAGGCGAGATAGGAGGGGACAAGCAGCACAGAATACTTTGGTGGTAGCAAATTCAAATCCTTTTTATTTTGTCCAAATTGCCAGTCTGTCTTTTCTTTCTCTTCTCCTTAAATATCCTACAGTGTAACCATCCTCCTTGGTCTTTCTCTTGTACTCTTTTGACATTTCAAGACTCTTTCTGCCCCTCTTTCTGCATCTTAAACTCACTGTGCCATCTTATCTTACTTCCTCAAGAGTCTGCCACAGATTAATTAGGTTAATCTGGTAAACTCTATCATGCTAAACTGTTAATGGTTGGCTAGAGCTTGATGTTATTTGCCCCTTATGACACATTTGCATTTTTGTTTCCGCGTTCTTCAAGTACCTTCTGTAAAGATTATGACTGAATAATAGCATCTTTGTCATTTATTATGCAAGCCAGTAAGTAAGGTGTTTCAGCAATGGCACTTTGGATAGAATGTAGAGTATCTTTTTTTACACGGCACCAACTCTACTTGTAAAATCTTTGGTAATAAGCAGTATAATGTTAGGGCCTAAGATTATAGACTCTGGAATCAGAACATCTAAGTACAAGTTCTTCCTCTGCTTGCTACTTACTTGCTGTGTAAAGGCAAAAGGTATTCTACGTCTTTTTAAAAATTTTTATTTATTTATTTGAGAGATTTATTTTATTTATTTGAGAGAGAGATTTATTTGAGAGAGACTGTGTGCAAGCAAGGAGGAGAGGCAGGGGGTGAGGAAGAGGCAGATTCCCCACTGAGCAGGGAGCCTGACATGGGGCTTAATCCCAGGACCCCGAGGTCATGACCTGAGCTGAAAGCAGACACTTAACTGACTCAGCCACCCAGGCGCTTCTATTTCTAGGTCTTTGTTAGGGTAATAAAGTGCCTACCTCATAGAGTTCTTGTGAGGATAAATAAATGAATACATATTAAAATGATCTGAAGAAGTAGTTGGGCATCCAGAGCACTATCTGTATTTGCTATTATGATTATTATTATAATCATTGTCAAGTGAGGCAATTACCATGTACGGTGCATAAAAGAGAGACAGGTACACACTGAACACATAAGTTATTGGAGCTCCTCCTTTGTACATTCACAAGTATGTTTGTATAAGTAGCCATGGTTCCACCTGAAGGATATTTAATGAACAGCCAGATTTCCTAGTGGTTACAATAATCTTTTTAGTCTTTTACTATTTCTTTACTCAAAAAATTTACAGAATACTCCACATATGCCAGGTACTCTGCAAGCCACTGGGGTTCAAAGATATTTTGTATCGATAAGAGGAAATGTGGTAAGGAGGAAAATGGGGAGCCAGAGAATGACAAACGATAAGGGGGTGGGGGGAAGAGTAACGAAGCAAAAGAAGATATTGAATAAAATCTCTGAACAAAGCTGCCCAGAGAATGAAGAAGAATCTGAAAGCTCATATGGTCCAAAAAATTCTATTTAAAACACTAAAACTGTAGCTTATGTAAAGACAGGAAAGAACTAGGTCTGTTTTAAAAGGAGGCAGGTAACAGGCTGGGAGAGAGTATAGATGACCAAATAATTTGCTTCAGGAATTCAGGAGAAAAACATCAAGAGGGGACACTTTTTTTTTTTTTTTTTTTTTTTTAATGCTGGGGAGGTTATTAAAACTGGAATAAATGCAAAACTTGGACCCAACTTGAGAGAATCCAGCTAATTGCTGAGTATGGGCTACAGAGCTAAGACTTAGTTCAGAAAAAAAGATGTGGATTGAGAGTCAGGAGCTCTCCCTCCTAACCTGAGCTTAGCTGGGTGGCTCTTGATTCGTTGTGTCGGGTCTGCCCTCTGAAGCTTATTTTCCTCTCCTGTAAAAATCCAGTCATTGAGCTCAGCCCCTTCTAAATCTTCCAGCAGCTGAATTCTGCTGATTAGAGAAGTTCCACAAAATAGCAACGTTTCATTTGAAGTTGATCAGTGTGATTTGCATTAAATAAATGAGTGCCAAAATAAGTGTACTCATCAGCTAGTTTGAAGTTCCTGTAGGAAACACTTATGGGTCTTTGGTGAGTTCAATCACTGCGGTGAGTTAAAAATCACTCTGGCAGTTGTTTCTGAGTAAGCCTGGCGATCCTTTACGAGCTCCATCTAGCTTGACAGGATGCTGACCAGGGCTGCACTGACTGTGGGTGAGCTGGCAAAGTGACCCAGAAAATGCAAAATATCATTTTTAGGAGCCTGGCTGACAAGCACAGGAATCACGTCCCACTTCTGGAATGCATGTAGCCTACAGGTCCCACATTATCTACATTGGAAAAGCTGTAGTTCTCCCTATCAGCTCTTTGTCTGCAAATGAGGAACAGTGCCCAGATTTGTGAAGTATGTTGCCCAAACTAATAAAGTTAGTTAACGGCAGAGTCCTGGCTAATAAGTAATTACAGGTAGATAGAATGCTTTGTACCAGAGTGAATAAGATTTTATGGTAGGAAATAAAGATCTGAAAAGAGCGATTGGTACAGGTTTATTTCTCATTCATATAAAGCAAATCTAAGGGTAGGCTTTCCAGGAAAATGTGGAAGGCTCACTTTGTTACAGACCCACACTCCTTCTCCTTTTTTTGCTGTTTAATGTGGTTTGCATCTTAAAACTCACTTCATAGCTCCAGAGAGCTGCTGGAACTTTCGACATTATATTTGCATTCCAGGAAACTTGAAAAGGAATGAAGGTGAGAGCACCTTTGTCTTTTAAGGATACTTGCTAGCAATGAAATATAATTTCCACTTATATCTCATGGCCAGTATTTAACATAATAACTGTATCTAGCTACAAAGTAGACCGAAAAATTTAATCTTTTAGCTGAAAAGTGATGAGGCTGACAAAAAAATAATTGACGTTTTTACAACTAAGGTGTAAGGGCAGAGTGATATGGGGAAAGAACTAATATCCTGCTAGTCTTCCATTTTGCCAGATCTACTGGGGATCAGCTTGGGGCTCTACTTCTTCTTATATTCACGCAGGAATGCAGACTGATAAAGCCTCCACTGTCTGGAGTAGAGATGGTTCCTAGAGCCAGGGAAGGGAGAACACCTCGCTTCCACTCATTTCCATTGGCCAGTGGAAGTCACATGGCTATCCCTGATTTATCAGGGGCACAGAAACACAATTTCATCTTGTGCTTTGACAGAGAAGAATCAGGATACTTGTGAAGAAGGCTAATGACTACCAGAGAAGCCTTTCTCAGAGAAACAGTTACATTGAGATTCTATATCAATATCTTAAGGGAACATATATATGATCGGTCAAGAAATAACGAATCAGGGATGCCTGGGTGGCTCAGTTGGTTGGGCGGCTGCCTTTGGCTCTGGTCATGGTCCCGGTGTCCTGGAATCGAGTCCCACATCCGGCTCCTTGCTTGGTAGGGAGCCTGCTTTTCCCTCTGTCTCTGCCTACCACTCTGTCTGCCTGTCTGCCTGTGCTCACTCTCTCTAACAAATAAATAAATTAAAAAAAAAAAAAGAAAGAAAGAAATAACAAACCAGTGCAAACACATGGGGAACTCTTTCTAAAGACTTCTAGTGTTCTTCAGAATTGCAATCTAATTGTTAGAGTAAAAAAATGCAGATTTCTTGACCCTAGCACAGGAAAGTATGATTCTATAGGTTTGCAATGGGGCTTAGAACTCCTTACTTGAACAAACGTCTCAGAACATGCTCAGGCTTGTGACCACACTTGGACTAAAAGTGTGTAACTGGTATTAGAATAGCCAAAATAAAATGAAGTTACTAAGAAGTACAGCTCAGTTTAATGGTAACTCAAGGCATGTTTAATATGATGGGGGTGGAGTTACTTTTATGATTGGGAGATCACAAATCAATATTTTTCAATTGTCCAACTATAGGAATATAATTCTAGCTCATTCTAGATTTGAGAGGATTGTTAAAAACAATGACCTTTTATTTCTGGTTTCTTCTTGCTTACCAAACTACTAACTCTAAAAGGTAAAAATTGGGTATGAACCCTAGCTTTGTGTCAGCAGACCCATGTTTGAATATCAGATCCACCAGTTATTTCTAACAGGAATTTGGGCAAGTTTATACCTTGTCTGAATCTCAGGTTCCTTAGAACATAGACAATCTTAAAGTTTTGTCGTGAGAATTAAATGAAATAATATGTGTGTGACACTGAGTACAAGTGCTTGTTTAGCTCAACTAAGCAAGAGGAAGAACTAGAAACTGAAAAATTTCTTCCAATGGCCACTGTCGACATATTCAATAATTTAAAGGTTCTCTGAATGCTAGCATTAAAGAGACTCATTTTATTTAATCCAACGTTTATAGTTTAAATGAATTTCAGTGCTGCATGCAAGAAGTTTTATATTAATTTAGAATAATGAAATACTTTTTTAGACTGAAGAGTAAGGAGGTACTCAGCACAGAATATCGGTAAATGGCAGAAATCAACTGATTAAGTCAATATTTTCTCTATTCAATTATTTTTTGATAAGGGCTTGTAAAATCCACACAAGCACAAATATTTGTGCTCTTACAAAAGGTGTAAAATAGAGTTAGGAGTCAGCACAAATAAATAACAGCAGTTCCTGTCTGGACAAGTGATGAATTGAATTAGGAATTGTGTAATCAGAGGGAAGACTGAAAATACTGCTGTTGCCTGTGTATCCATAGAGGCTCCACCCTGTTCACTAGCAACAAATCAGCACCAAATGGCAAGAGCAAACCATTAAGACCTTGAAGCACAGCCAGTTCAGACTGCCTCAAAGCTTAATGGCCGCCTCAAAGCTTAATGGCCGCCTCAAAGCTGTGCTCAGCTGGTCATCTTCTAACAATGGTTGATAGCAAAAGCCAGAAACCTCACCAGCTGCTGTCCACTAAGCTAAAGTGGGCTGTCCAGGGAGCAGGCAGATGAAATTCTATAAAAAGTCACCGAAGGAGAAACTTCAATAATACCACCCAGATTGTTGACTGTGAGAAGACAATCGCAGCCGACAAAGGAGCCAACTGTAGGTGTGTACAGTGTTTTGACAGTAATTAGAGATGAAGAGCTCACTTCCAGGAGAAGCAAAATGCAGCCAGTGAGGCAAAGTAGGAAGCAGAGGTGGGTTTAAAACAGAAGCAGGTGAAGCTTGCTGCATGTCTTCCAGCGCACCAGAAAGGGAACTGGCCCTTGGGTTCATACAGTCATCTGCTTCTGCAAAATTTTCAGAAGTACAGTATTTTAACAGCAGGTGGTTGGGATCACTCTTATTTCCCACCCAACCTTAGTCTGTCATAGTCATACTTCTTGTGTGGAGGGGATTAGAGCAGTCATGGGCATTTTTGAGATCCAACTAGAGAGAAGTTGAGTTGGGCATAATTAGTTCAGAGTTAATGGGCTATATTTATCACTTCTGTCTGTATTTAAGTTCTTGCTAGCTGTTCTGGTACAGGAAAACCAGGAATAGTCCTCTTACCTATTGGGTAGATCACTCAGCGCCTTAACAAAAGAATGTTTGCACTCTAAACATGGCCTGTGCTCAGGGTGTGTGAGAATGTAGGCAGTGATGACAGAAGAGGCTAGTCTATGGGAAATTCTTCTGGGTTGTTTGGTAAAATTTCAAGTGGAGGATTAACGTCTTAAAAATTCCTAGTCAAAATGAAAGTTCTCTGATGTTGGGGATATATTTTATAATGCAAGGTATAAAATTATAAAAAGCACCACTCCTTTGTATGGGAATTGTAAGAAATAAAATGTATCAGAATTTCTATGTTTGTAGAACCTAAGTTTGTAGCAATACAACAAATGGTAAATGTATGTGAGATCTCATTTTTTTTAAATAAAAAAGTATTGGATCAACCACATCAGGGGAAAAAATCTTCGTAGTCTCCTTGTAGAAAATATTATGAAGCTTATCACGAAAGAGACAATCAAAGAATTTGCAGTTATAACATGTGCAAAAATAAGTAAGTTTCATAAATGTGTTTTGGGCAGTTAAAAATGTTTTATCGCACTTCATGGTGTTTTTTTGTTCTAAATATCCAATTTGTACCTAATTTTGTATTTTTTTTTTTTAATCTAAAGAGGGCTCCCATCAACATTTGGTGACTGTTGCTTAGGATGCTTAATCTATTCAAATTTCCATTCTCCCTTTTCATCTGTTAAAAGCCTGGTCTCCAAATCATAAAACAAGTAACAGCCGTTTTCATAAGAGGAATATTTATATATGTATAAAAACTATGTTATTATACATCATTGTCTATCTTTGAAATGTTGTCAAAGTACAAGGCATTTAATAAAAGTGCACAGATCATATGGATAGTGCATGAGGACCCTTCACACACTTCGCAAACTGAACACACTCATTTAGCCAGCCCCCAGAAGAATCCCGGGTTCTTTCTACCACAACACCTGGAAGTCTCTCCCGGCCCCTTCATCTACTCTCATGGCTTCTAATGCCAAAGATTCGTTTAGCTCTATGATTCTGAATCATAGAATATGCACTAATCTATAGCTGGCTCCCATATGGTTGTGTGTAGTTACCTTTTGTTTATCTTCATGGCTGTATAGTGTTCCATTGTGTGAACAGATCAGAATTTATGTGATCTGCCCTTGATGGGAATTTGCATAATCTTCAGTCTGCGGCTACCACAGATAGCAACTCTCACACAGATATGTAAATACGTGTATACATTTCAGCAGAATATATATGCAGCAGTGAACTACTGGCTTATAAATACTAAATTCTAAAAGAAAATTATTATGAGTTAGTTTTATCACTGTGTCTTTAAATTCCAAATGAAATGAAAAATTATATGAGTTGTTGACTATTACAACAGAACTACTGAGTTTAAATTTCATTCTGACTGTAGCTAAAAGATGACAGATTTAAAAACTTAAGGGCAAAAATAGCCAAGAGAAATGGAGGAAGTAGAAACATAAAATTCTTAATCTGGATTATTAACTCCTTTATTGATGGTCAGGGAGCTTTGGGGATTACAAAGGATTTGGGGTCACCCCATTCATACCTATGGTCTTGGCATACTTATTAGTAACACTCCATTTATTGTAAGGTCACCTAGGATAGGGAGAAAGACCTAAATATCTAAAATACTACTAAAATACTAACAGGCAAACAGATTGGTCCCTGGCTAAAGTAACACTCCATTTATTGTAAGGTCACCTAGGATAGGGAGAAAGACCTAAATATCTAAAATTTACTACTAAAATACTAACAGGCAAACAGATTGGTCCCTGGCTAAAGAAAGTGAGCAAGAAACACTTTGGATTTTGGAATCAAAGGCTAAGGATTACCAGTCCTTGTTATATAAATTTTGCAATCCTTCTAGTTTGTTGCTTCATCTCAGGAATGGTATGCACACTCTGGAGTGATAGACACAGTTAACAAACAAGGGGGGAAGCGATGAAACAGTGCCCCGACACAAGATTCACAGATGTGGGGCATTCGCACAGATGCAAGGAGAGAGAGGAGGAAGGAGAGAAAAAATAAAGATTTGAGGTCTACAATTATTCATTGGAAATGGAAAAGGAGTCACGAGGACACAGAAAACAGAGCGATGAAAACAAACAAAATAGTAAACAACAGAATTAACTCTTGCTCCAATTTGGCATTTTGATTGTCTATTGGCTGGTAAATATGGGAAGAATTAATTCCATGAGATCTCGTGCAACAGGATGCTTTGCAAAATAAGAACAGTAACTGTGGTACTCTAAGAGTTAAAATGGCAAAGCTAAAATTCCCACATCTGAACCTCACACCCCCGTGGTTTATAGTTCTATATAATATTTTACTTGAGGCCAATAAACTCTAAAATAATCCTTAAAAATATTTAGAGCTACTTGCATAATGAGTTCCAGCTCCTGATTTTTACTGTGGTATTAACACTGCATACTGGGGCAGTATTTGCAAAATAAAATGTGGCTAGGAGAAGAAAAAAAATTCTAGGTTAATGGCCAAGAGATACATGTTGTGTACCTACTATGTGTTGGGGTTGCTTTATGCATTGTACATGAGGTCACTCTATGCAGTGGGTATTGCTTATTTTGCAAAAAACAAACAAACAAACAAACAAACAAACAAGGGGTGGGGAGCATGTTGGAGAATCTGAGCAAAAATTCCACAGTTTGTAAGTGGAAGAAGCTTTGAAACAAACCCAGGTATCTGGGCCCCAGGGTGCAGACACACTGCCACCGTGTATGATGGAGCATGGGAACTAAGCTGCAACAAGGCGGGGAGGGGCAGTAATCCAGGTAGTTCACACCACAATCGAGTGGTTATAGAAAGCAAGGTAGGAGATTTACTGGAAAGAGTGTAGGCATGGGACCCAGACAAACTGAATTCTCTTCATTTTACTGGTTAACATGAGCTTGGACTCAACTTCTGGGACCTGTTTCTTCTCCAGTAAAATGGAATAATAAGGTTTTCATGAGAATTAAATTGTATAATTCATGTAAAGAGGCTACTGCAGTATACTTTTTAGATTCCATGGTTTTCCCCATCACCCTCATTAAGCAAAGAAAAACAGCCTCAAGATGTTACCTGTTCTACATTCTTGCCTCAAGATGGATGAAAACTATTCACCCAGCCCAGGGATTTGTCCATATTCTTAAAAATCCCCTAGGAACAGACCTAGTATTTTATCAACTGACAGTCTAGAAAATCTTCCTCAAGACTAATCAAATTTCCTGGTTATATTTAAGTGTATTTTTCTCTTATTGATTTTCAAGTAACAGAGGAAACCTGGCAATGGTTCTCTCAAACAGGTTTTTCTTCTATACTCATTTTGAACAAATGGAAATTATTTTCATTCAACAATTACTTAAAATACTTTATTTTCTCCCAGATTTTTCATAAGCTACATTTTTTTTTGTATTTTTTACGCTGAATCCTTAAATAATAACCTGTTGCGGTTTCTTCTAGGTCCAGCTCAAGTGCCATCTATAATTTGTAAGTTTCCAAGATATCCCTGCCAAGCAGATCTTACACACTCCTCTGTGGGCAGGTGACACATCAGAGAATTTGTTTACCCATAGCTTCTCCAAAGGATTTTGAACAACTTGAGGACAAAGACGGTATGGTACTCATCTACTTTTCTTGTTGGACTGTTTACAGCTAGAGTCTGGTTTTAATCTGGTCCAGAGTAATGGTACCACCTTGTTGAATTAAATTTATTGCACTAATAAATGACTACAATTAAGAAAAAATTACAATTTAAGTTCATAATCTAGATTATATATACTTTATAAGTTTTCTTGGTTTCCATATGAACACCTCCACTCAAATAAAAGATTAATGTTAAACTTTCCCTTTGGTTAATACGAGGTAGACAGTCATAGTATCATGTATGTTATTTAAAGCACAATGAGCTACAATAACAAGGAATTCAATAATAATTTAATGGCTCAGTGAACATAGAATTTTATTCTCTCTCATGTCATAATCCAGGTTAGGGGTTTCTTGTCTTTTCATATGGATAATCAGGAACCCAAGCTGACATAGGCTGTATCATCTTCAACCCTTTATTTTTCAAGATTGTTCTCTTCATTGCCATTTTAGCCAGAAGAGGAAAGAGACACGGAGAAATATACCTGCAATTTTCTATGAGATTGGCTAGAAGTTTGGAAGTGAAACTCATCACTTCTCTCCACATTTCACTGGTAAGATTTTAGCCAAGTGTCTATGCCTATCTGCAAAGGAGGCTGGAAAATGTAGTCAATGACTTGGCAGCTACATTCTAGCCATAAGAGTTTTAGGTTGAATTTTATGTCCCCCAAACTCATCTGTTAAATTTCTAACCCCCAGTATCTCAGAATGTGACTGCATTTGGAAATATGGTCTTTAGGTAGGTGATTAAATTGAGGCCATTTGGGTGGGTTTTAATCTGATATACTGTTGTCCTTAAAAGAAAATTGGGTCATAGACACACACAGGTAGAAGACTGTGAAGACATATGTACTAAATACTCTACAGCCCAAAGGAGTCTTCAAAAGAAACCAATTCTGCTGATACATTGGTTTTGGACTTCTAGATTCTGGAATTGTGGGACAATAAATTTCTGTTATTTGAGACATCCAGTCTGTGGTACTTTGTATTGTACTAGCAGAGTGATACACTAGGGAAGAAGGACAGATTTGAGGTGACGACCATCAATGTCTGTTGTATTATGTGAACTATGAATTGATTACTGTTTTCATTTGGACTGCTATAACAAATTACCATAGACTGGGTAATTTAAATATCAAACATTTATTTCTTACAGTTCTGGAGGCTGGAAGTTTGAGATGAGGGTGCTAGCATGATTGGGTTCTGGTGGGATCTTTTCTCTGGGCAGCAGATAGCTGATTTCTTGTAACCTCAACATGGCAGAAAGAGAGCTAGCTACCTCTCTGGCCTCTTCTTATTAGGGCACTAATCCCTTTCATGATGGCTCCATCCTTATGACCTAATCACCCCCCAAAAGCCTCACCTTCCAAACACCATCACATTGGCATTAAGGTTTCAACATATGAACTTGGTATTAGGGGGGTGGGAAGAATACAAACATTGATTCAATAATAATTACTATACCATCCTGAATTTATTAAGGAGCTGTAAACAAATTGTATACATAAAGTTCTTTGAAAACAGAGACATCCTGATTGGTCTCCCCCTGTCTCTCAACAGTCAGTGATCATTTTAAAATATAAATTAGATTATTTCATTCTTTTACGTGAAAACTTAGAATGATTTCCCCACTTGTCCCTGCACAAAACTAAATGTGCTTCTTGTGTCTTACAAAGCCCAATGTGATGGCTCTGTACCAACTCCAGTCGTGGCTTTTGCAACACTTCCCCTCATTCGTTTTGCTCCAGATGTATTGGTTTTCCAAGCATGCTCCAACATGAGTTTTGTCCTTTCCTTTCTAGGAATGTTCTTTCTCAAGAGAGCTATATAACTCACTTTATTACTTACTTTAGGAGGTCTTGTTAAAAACCATTTTTATTAGAGACTTTCCCTGACTATGCTAAGTAAAATAGCAACCATCTTCATATCTGCGGCACACTTGTCACCCTTCCTCTGCTTTGTTCTTCCCCACAGCATTTGTTCTCATTAATATATCATGTATTTATTTGTGCAGTTGTCCCACTTTCTAGAATACACCATGAGTTCATAGAGTTTTGTTTGTTCACTGCTATATCCCCAACATCTAGAACAGCTCAGAAAGACCTCTACAGATTGGATGCCTCAAACAGATATTTTCAGACATCTATATAAGGATTTTTTCCTCTGTCACAGAACAACCTGAATTATGAGCCAAAAGATAAAAACTATGAAGAAGATACAGAAGAGAAGACAAAGGGATGTGCAGATGATTATGGGAGGAACCTACTCTTAGTGTTTGCAAATACAGATCTTCCTACTATAGGATTATATTTCAATAAACCCCTCATAATTTGACAGTATCATAGCCAAAATGTATTTAATATATCTAATCTACTGAACACTATAACTTACCCTTGACTTCCTAAACCTACTGAAAACATTATATTAGCTCACAGTTGGGCAACATCATCTAACACAATCTTATTTTATAATAAAGTATTGAGTATCTTACGTAAGTTATTGAATATCCTACAGAAAGTGAAAAACAGAATGAGTATACAGGTATAGAATATTTGTAAGTGCATGGTCAGTTATGCTTGTGACCATGTGACTGACTGGGAATTATAGCTCACTGCTGCTGGCCAGAATCACCAGATTATAGTACCACATATTACTAGACAGTGAAAAGATCAAAGTTCAAAATTTGCAAAATGAAAACATTAATTCAAAAAGATATATGCATGCCTATGTTTACTGCAGCCTTACAATAGTCATGAAATGGAAACAACCTAAGTGCTACTGATAGATGACTGGATAAAGATGTGGTTACATACAGTGGAATATTATTCGGCCATAAAAGGAATGGGATTCTGCTATTTGTAACAATGGACCTAGAGGTTATTATGTCAAGTGAAATAAGTTAAACTGAAAGGAAAACTACCACAGATCTTGTAAGTCAAATGAAAGACATCAGAAGGTGAGGATCATTTAATCTACTTTATACACAGGATGTGCTGAATCTATGTTTGTAGAGTAAAGAAATATTACTATATCTCTGGGTATTTCTTTTCCCTTGGTCTGCAAGAGTCTTTTCTGATTTTCTGTTTCCATAGCTTCACATTAAAGACTGTCTTTTTTCAATTTCATTTTTAATTTTTTGGGTTGATCTCTTTGGATTGTCTTTGTTTCAGATCATGTAGTCTCATAAGTTAGACTAGTCTTCCTTTGTATGATAGCTTCCAAATCTATAAACCCAGCCTGATCTTTTTTCAAACTTCAGACTTGCATATTAAACTCTGTTGGATATTTACACATGAAAATTCTGCAGTCACTTCAATTTGATCCATTAATATGCCCCTAAAACATCTTACCCTTCTAAGTTCCCTATTGTGGCCCAGAGTACAACCATGGTCCTAATAACTCAGGCTCTAAACCTTGGAAACTTCCCTAGTCTGATGTTTGTTACCATTAGATTTAGGAAATATTTTACATCCTGGCCTATTTAGGATTAGGGTTTGTAACCCTAGTATGATTTTTTCCTTAACTTCTTAAAATATATAGTGAAAGAGTATCCCCCTCTTAAAATGTCTGCAAGAAGCTGACAGTAGACTTAAAAATACCAGATAAATTATGTTCTGATCTATCCTAGCAGTTTATTCTACTGGCATCAAGGACTACTGCTAATTCCTTTGAGAAATGAAGTCCTTGGAATAAACACATCTCAATAATTAAAAATATCTTATCACCCCTATTCTATCTGGAATCCTGGGAAAGACTGTAGAATTGTCCTCATATGTCCAGCCCTACTTAGGAGCTCAGCCAATCTAAGTATTAAAAACAACCTTATATCAGCTTTATTAGGAAACTTAGCAGCCATTAATTAAGCCACTCCTCAAATTCTTGGCCACAGACCACCCTCAAAGCAACTTCTTCTTGCCCTCCTTTCATTCCTGTCCTTATTCCATTGTATCTTCTGAACCCCTCTCTCACCATTCTTGTATCCCTATATATCCCTATATATCCTTGTATATAAACTCATCTTGGCTTTGGTACATTACTCTTTTAAATCATTCTGTATATGATTTGTTAATATTTATAACTAATAATATATGACTTTAACCCATAAAGTATCTTTGTACCATCCCTACTCAAATTTTGCTAACATCATAAAATAATTTTTGAGACTTTCCTTTTCTGATGACTTGGACAATTCAATATAAGTATTTGTTTCTTAAAGATTTGAGTAAACACACTCATGTTAACACACTCAAACTATATCAACCTACTGCCTTTTCAATATATTCTAATGCTATTTTGTTTCCCAGTGTTTGTTTTTTAATATGTACATTGGAAACCACTAGTTTTTCTGAGTGTCTGTATTAAACACATCTTCTGTGGCCCCTCAAATCCCTTCTCCTTTACCTGCTTCCCAGACCTTTGCCATTCCACAAGGAGTCCACAGTCAGATTTCCCAAAAAGACGACATGTCCATTGAGTGAGGAAATGATTTATGCTACATTGGCCTCCTGTATACAGCATGTAATTGGATTTTTCACTTTTTGTTTTAGTGTGAGTCATTATTTGAAAATTTATCCACTCATATTTATTGTGGCTCCTGATACTGTATATTTTATCCTTCCATGTTATATTTATCATTTTATGCCATCTTTTATATGTAATTTACTTCTTCCTATTCTCCCCCCCTCTCATTATCTTTTTCCTTCTCCTTTTCTTTCCTATCTTCTGCTAAATAAAACATATTTTAGGTGCTTCTTTTTTCATTTTGAGCAGTTTAGAAGTTTTAAATGCTATTTAAATTCTTTTCATTATATATTTTAAATTCTTAAAATAAAAATGCAAACTGTATTTTCCTTAAATATGAAATGGTATTGGTTTTCGCTCTTCTGAAACAGAAATGCCATTAAAATGTCTTTATTTCACTTTTTCTTCCATCTCCTATGTGTTTTATTTTAGTAGATTTCATTTTCTAGAACAGTTTTAAGTTAACAGAAAAAGTGATTCTTATGTATCCTCTATCCTTCTCATAGTTTCCAAGTACTATTTTTAATTCATTTAGAGTTATGTTTACTCACTTATTATATATAACATCTTTACTATTTTAAGAATTATTTTTGTAATGAACTATACTGAAATTTATGGCTAAATTGTTAATAACTACTGAGGCTTAACAATATAGTCAATTGATTTCTATAATTATGCAATTTTATATATAACACATCTTCTTTCTGGGTTAATGTTGAACAAATGAAATAAATATATCTTTAATAATTTTTTCTAGAAACACATCTTGAGTAATTAATTTCCTTAATGATCCACTGTAACTTTTCATGTCCAACAAAAATCTTTATGGTTAAGTATTGCAAAGTGATTGGTTGGCTATAGATTTTCTAATTAGAAACCTTTTATTCCTTCACCACATGGAGGCTGTTGCTACATTTTTCTAGCATTTTAGCATTTTCTAGCATTTACTGAGAAGGCTAAGAAGTTCCATACCCATCTCAGTCTCAGTTATATGCTTTGTTTCCTTTACTGTGGAAACTTTAAAAATTTACTCTTTATTCTTGGGATTCAACAATTTCATCAGGAAGTGTCCTAACATACATGTGTTTCCTTATTCCTGATCAGTAGTACATCAAGGACTTTTCCATTTGAACATTTGGATCTTTCTTCAGGAAACTTTTCTATATCTACTTTTTTTTTCTCTCTCTCTCTCTCTTTTTTTTTTTTTTTTTTTTAAATGAATGCTCTGGCATTATCCTCCATAGCTCTCAAGTTATCTTTAACATTTCCTCTCTTTTTGCTTCCTCTATTCTCTGGGACATTTCCTTATCACTGATATTATTAAGTTGGCCTTCAGTTCTATTAGTGTTGTTGTTTGACCCATATGTATATGTAAATATGCATGCTTGTTTGTTTTTGTAATTAATTTTCATCTTTTAGAGATTGTATTTTTTTTTGGTACAAGCTTATACTGGATTCATGACTTTAATATCCTCTTCAATCTTTCTGAGAATTAAAATGTTTAAGTTTCATGTAGGTCAGCTCTTCCATTGATTATCTTTTATGATAATGCATAGAAATTGTTTTGTTATTACAGATTTGAAAATGACACACTGCATTGATTCACATATGTAGTTGGTAGAGGTTTTCTTGAAAGTTGTACATGTCTGATTTCTTATCAGCCCATCTCCCCCCCCCCACCCCGTAATGGGACATCTTATTAGACTGAAGTTAAATGGGCAAGATTATGCTGAGTGATGTGTTCCTGAGTAGAAAGCTGGTGAGCAAGGCCGGGACCTCTTTCAAATGCCAAAAAATGAAAGAAGGGGGAAACACTTGAGTGTATTTCAGTTCCATAGTGAGCCCAGTATTCGCTTCCACTCTTATCTCTTATCGATGTGGGTTTAAATTCACCCAGGCTCCACATCGTTTTTGTTTGTTTTGAGCATCAAAACCATGTTGAGCTTTTACTATCCTTTCTTGTCACCTATCTAGGGACAGCAGATTCTCCATTTTGTTTTGAAAGCTGTTATCACTACCTATATATTCTAGAGGAAAACACTCAAGCCAGCTGCTCTATATAGAACTGATTACGGTGCTTCATAATTCTTTAATCATGACACTATTATGCTGAATTTCTCTTCCTAGGCCAGGTTATTCTGCCTTGAATTTTCTCCGATGACTGTTTCAGGTTTTTCACTTTTGATTCTTTATCAGTTAGATCCCAAAACTTCCTCTAGTCTGCTGATTCAAGCTCACTTTCTCAGCACTGTTACGAATTTTGAAAAATATACCTGTCATTTCAAGAAATGCTGGAACACAAAGAAAGTACATGTATATATCTACCCATTCTCTTGAACCAGAAAACTTATTTTTTGTACTCAGTTGTAACTAATAGTTCCATAGTCCACCACACCCATATATCAGAGGCAGTTATTAACTTTTTTGAGCTTTTGATCTGTAATGTCTTTGTTTTCATTAACTGGCATGGCTACAAACTTAGTCAAAGCCTGACTTATTTCATGCATAATGATTTCAGTAGCTCCCTAACTGTTTTACTTATGCTTAGTCACTCCCAGTTCTAGGTGATTCAGCATAATATCCAGGGCTTCAGTATGATTTTTGTGGGCCATAGGCACTTTTGACCTGTTCTCTACTAAAATTTTTTTATTGCGTTTATGATTATATTATAATAAAGATGAATAAAATCTAAACTGTGCTAATTACTCATATTTATTTTTCCTTCTGATTTAAAATACATTAAAATTAAAATATTTTTGTGGGCCCCTGAAAGTACTGTGAGCTCTAGCCACTGCCTACTCTGTCTAATGGATAATTTGTTCCTGATAATGTCTCTATTTTAATCTTCAGAAAATTCATTTTTCTTCATGTTGGAGTATGTGTGTGTGCATGTGTATCTGTGTGTAAAAACCATCGACTCTCCAGTACATATAAGCTAAAGCTGAAATTCCTTTAATAGTCTTCCCAGCTAAATTTAAAACCCTTCATAATTTGTTCTAAATTATCTTTCTAGACACTCCTCCCATAGCTTTAACCCAAGACCTCTACCCTGTTTAACTTTCAAACCCTTGAATAAGATTGGAACTTTGTTACCCTATTCATTTGCCCTGTTGCTCTTTGGATCTACTCCCCCCTCCAGTTCTGCCTTTCTAAACCAGTATTATTGATTCCATGCAATATGGAGTGTGGTTAAAAGCATGGACTCTGGAATCAGTGTCTGAGTTCAAAATTACTAGCTAGTTCTATGTCTTCTACAATTTACATGACCCTGATGTGCCCTAGTCTTCTCAACTATAATATGGGAGAAATAATTTTCCTATTGAAAAGATTTAGAAGGGAAAACACAATAGTAAGAGCTCTAACACTTCCCAAGCACTTATCACATGCCACTTATTCGTCTAAGTATTTTACACATAATATGCATAAAGAGCTTACTTAACGCAGTGCCTGACACAAAGAATGTCTTCAAGAATTCTATTATTTTCCTACAGTATTACTCAATATGGCATATATTACTTCAAAAAACCAAACCAAACCAAAGCAACAAGAACAAGAACAAAAACCCCAAACCTTTCTGGACAACACCAGCCACAAGGATTGTTTTCTCCTCTGATTCCTGTAGCATGTATTATGTACATTCTTGATATCATATACTACTTAAAACAGGGATATTGCTTCATAAATCATCTTTGCATCCCTTGTACAATTTGCCACTGAATCTTGCACTGAGACTTTGTGTATTGATTTTTTTTCATTGATTTTATGATTTCTTCATGTCCAGCAGTCAAAAGTCCCCTCAATTGACACGTATTGGGAGAAAGCAGTGAGGTCAGCAGTAGCACACTCTTAACAAAGAACCACCTTGTGAGTTTCCATTCATCTTGCTCTACTGTTAATAACACTTCAGTCTCAGGGCGCCTGGGTGGCTCAGTGGATTAAAGCCTCTGCCTTCGGCTCAGGTAATGATCTCAAGGTCCTGGGATTGAGCCCCGCATCGAGCTCTCTGCTTGGCAGGGAGCCTGCTTCCCTTTCTCTCTCTCTGCCTCCTTGTGATCTCTGTCTGTAAAATAAATACATAAAATCTTTAAAATAAAAAAAAATAACACTTCAGTCTCTCTAATAGTATAGAATCAAATTTGGGATTTTGTGTTTCCTCACATATGGCTAGTGGGAAACAGTTTTCCTACCAGCTTTAGAGTGTTAAGTCTACCCAAGTAGGGTTATCAGGTGACTGACCTAATGGTGCCATTTACCTCTCAAATGGTATGATTTACCACCAAAATAATTCACTCAGCCAGGAACGACAGCAGTGGAAATGCCACTGCTCATCATCTCTAACACTAGCGATTGTTATTTTGAGTTACTCCCCTTGGGGTAATTACAAACTCTCAGACTAATTTTTCTGAGCATTAGTGATCTATTAGTGATCTAAAGCATTAGTGATCTATTCTCTTCTGGACACTTAGAGCAGACACTGAGAACCAGGGTAGGAGGAGGTGAGAGGGAGAAGGGCCTGTAAAAGGGGGAAAGGGCTTCATAAAAGGGAAGTGTGCATAGCAGAAGACCACAGACTTCTGCTCAGAAGTCACATGCCTTTTTGGAGTAGAATGCAATGTAGCAGTTCTAAAATGCAGACCTCAAGTGAGAACTTCTAGTCCAAAATTAGTGAATATTACCCCAAACTTCTCACTTTCTATGAAAAAAAAGTATGTGACTCTGGGTAACATAGATTGTAAATGTAAAGAGTATTCAGATGCCTTCTGCTAAATTCCTTCCATTCCTAACTAAAACATTTTGGTAAATTTATCATATTTTCAGAAGATAGATATAAAGAAATAATTATTGTTGACTGTAATTTATACAGTTTTCACATGCATCTATTTCTTAATCCATGGACTGTGTATTTGGTAATGCTATTTACCTCTACTATCTCAGCAGCCACAGATCCTGGCTCTGCTGCCCTGGGTTTAAGTGCCTTCCCAGGGCAGCCTGACCACAAGAGGGCTTGTAGAGTCCGAGTACAGTGGAAGGAGACAAGCTTGCAACACCCACCACTGAGAGGTGTCATGTGAAGGAGACATTTTGTACTGACAGGATATAAGGCATGAGAGGCTTGGTTAGAACTGTGGTCCCACACTTTGCCCCTTTACACAATCTTGTAGCTACTCGGATCCTCAGTTATTTTGTCCTTAAATATTATTTTTTATTTTTTAAAATACTCTAATAATATTTTTATTTTATTATTTTTGAAGATTTTATTTGTTTATTTGATAGAGAGTGAGAGAGAGAGATTGAACGTGGGAGACCACAAGTAGAGGGAGGGGCAGAGGAAGAAACAGACTCCCCTCTAAGCAGGGAGCCTGATGTGGGGCTCCATCCCAGGACCCTGGAATCATGACCTGAGCCAAAGGCAGATGCTTAATTGACTGAGCCACCCAGGTGCCCCATGAATATCCAATGAGTTTTAAATGGAATCATATTTGTGCAGTCCCTGGAGCCATGTCTGGGGTGGTGTTCTCATGTTTAGTGGTGGTGGTGGTGGTGGTAGCAGTAGCTCCTTCTAAGACCCTGCTGGGCCCTGTGGAGATTGCAGGATGTGAAAAAGTCCCACTGCTCAAGGAGCTTCTAGACTATCAAAGGAGACCAGAAGAATATGTGAATGATTATACTACAGATCAGTGTGTGATAGTTACCATAAGAGAAACATACAGAGACACAGTATTTCCAGCTGTAATGATCAGAAATGGTTCCACAGAACTGTTCACAACTGACTTAAAACTCAGCACATGGCCCATTGTCTCATAGACTTGAGTTTTTCTAGAATTACTCAAGAGGCCACTGCAACTTCCAGGAATGTTCAAGATCTTGTAAGTCAATATGGTACTTGTAGGACTTTCCCAATGTGTCTAGATTTTTTCTTGTGTGTGATAACAAATAGTCCTGTTGTCCCAGGCAACAATTCTTCCCTGTGGCATCGTGGCACTTTGGTGAATGGCAATCACTTTCTGGTGTGCTGTAAGTAATTTGTTACTAGTAACAGTTAAAATCAAATGAATGATTAACCTTTCTGTGTACAGAACAGATTCAAGGCTGCTTTGGGAGCAGGTAATATAATTGGCAATATTACTAGGATTCTTTTTGTCACTTTTAAAAAAAGATGTATTTATTTACTTTGTAGAGAAAGAGAGATAGTGCACAAGGGTAGGGGCAGAGGGAGAGAGAGACAGTCTCAAGCTGAGCACAGAGCCTGATGCAGGGCTTGATCCCACCACCCTGAGATCATGACCTGAGCTGAAATCAAGAGCTGGATTCTTAACTGACTGAGCCATGCAGGCACCCCTTCTTGTCATTCTTATTACTCCTCTATCAGCCCTCAGCCTGCAGACAGAGAGCTCACTAGCCGCATGCACTGCCTTGGGAAGGATTGCTACAGCAAGGTCACAGAAGTCACTGCTTAGTGTTGAGTTTCCAGGTGGAAGGTTTTAAACTCATATCAGAAATATTAGCCTTGAAAGCCAGATCCTGGTAGCCAGAGAAAAGTAGGAAGAACTATATCTTGCTCTGAGGATTATGGCCTGGGGAGAGTGGACATTTCTGAGCAGTAGAGAAGCAATGGTGGAGTGAAGTGTCCAGAAGATGGGACTAGAGTCTGCACCACTGAGTCCTGACCACCCCAATCCAGCAAAGTAAGAAAGTATTTCTAAAACCCCCAAGAGAAGTAAAGAAATGCTGACTGAGCTGGTGGTACCTAATGAAGACAGAAGGCTGTCAGTAGTTTCATGGTACCTTCCAGTGCCAGTGGCATGGCCGGGACATCTGCAGCAGATAGGGCAACAGCAGAGATGAACATAGACAGATAATAAGTGTTACACGTGTGGGGCTTAGTATGTGAAAAGTACTCTAATAGGTGCTTCCTTAAGTTATCTTAAGAATCCTCATGATAATTCTTCACAGTTGCTTCTGTCAACATCCCAATTTTGCAGATGAGGAAAGAGAAGCACCAAAGTAACCAGCCATGGTTACAGAGCAGATAATAATAGAGTTAATATTTGGATCCAAGCATCTGGCTCAGAAGCCTGTCCTCCAATGACATCAGGACAACATCCCAAGAATGTACATCACTTCCAGGGAGATGTCAAGGAGAAGAGAGAAGGGAAAAGACTCCTGAATTGACTGGTATTGCTTAAAAGAGTGTGCATTTTAAGTTGGAGGTGACTGAGATTCCTTGAAATGGCAGACTTGGTCTCATGCACTAAGTAAGTGACAAATATGAATTACATATTTTTTGAAAACTTGTTTCTTTACTATAAAGGTTCATTTCCCCTCTATGTGTAGTAATTTTACTTTTTTCCCCATTTTATCTTATTTGTTGGTTTATAAGGTATAATCCTGTTTTGTTTTTTAGTGGTGGTCTTAGGGTATATAGTACACGTATTTAACTGATCATAGTCTATCTTCAAGGAACACTGTACCATTTCACATTCAGGATGAGAATGTTATAAGAGTGTAGTTTTATCCCATCTTTACATGTGTTTTAAATCCCACAATATATTGTCTTCTTTTGTTTTGAACAGTTAAATAGTTTTAAGGAGATTTATTTTAAAAAGCCAGAGTAACAGCCTACAAGATCAACAGAACAGAGTAGAGCATAGAGAAATAAACCCATGCTTATATGGTCAATTAATCTATGATAAAGGAGACAAGAATATACAATGGGGAAAAGATGGTCTCTTCAACAAATGGTATTGGGAAAACTGGACAGTTACGTGCGAAACAATGAAACCAGACCACTTTCTAACACCATACACAAAAATAAACTCAAAATGGATTAAAGATCTAAATATGAGAACTGAAACCATAAAACTCCTGAAAGAAAACAGGAAATAACATTTTGACATTGGCCTAGAAACATTTTTCTAGATATGTCTCCTTAGGCAAGGGAAATAAAAGCAAAAAATAAACTACTGGGACTACACCAAATAAAAGCTTTTGCAGAGCAAAGAAAACAATCAACAAATTGAAAATGCAATCTACTGAATGGGAGAAAAGCAAATGATACATCTGATAAGGGGTTAATACTCAAGAAATTATACAACTCAACACCACCTCCCTCCCCTCAAGTAATCCAATTAAAAGTGGGTGGGGACATAAATACCTAAATACACAGTTTCCAAAGAAAATATATAGATGCCAAGAGACCCATGAAAAAATGCTCAAAATTATTAACCATCAGGGAATTGCAAATCAAAACTATAATGAAATATTACCTTATACTTGTGAGAATATCAAAAAGACAAGAGATAGTAAGTGTTGACAAGGATGTGGAAAAAAAGGAACTCTCTACACTATTGGTGGGAATATAAATTGGTACAGCAACTATGTCAAACAGTAAGAAGGTTCCTTAAAAAACTAAAAACAGAAGTACATATAATAGAGAAATTTCACCACTGGGTGTTTACCCAAAGAAATTGAAAACACTAATTCAAAAAGATATGTGCACCCCTATGTTTATGACAGCAATATTTATGATAGTGAAGATACAGAAGCAACCCAAGTGTACACGGAGAGATGAATAAAGATGTGATTGATGTATATAGGTATACACACATGCATACACATGTACATATATGATGGAACCTTAAAAGAATGAGATCGTGCCATTTGCAACAATATGAATGACATAGAAGCATTATGCTAGATGAAATAAGTCAGAGAAAGATAAATGGCAAATGATTTTCACTTCTACGTGCAATCTTAAAACCAAACCTAATGAACAAACAAAGCAGAAAGAGATCCATAAATACAGAGAACTGGTGGCTGCCAGAGGGGTAGGGAGTAGGGGATGGGCAAAAGGGGATGAAGAGGAGTGGGGGGGCACAGGTGTCCAGTTACAGAATGAATAAATCAAAAGGGATGAAAGACATAGCATAGGAAATGGAGTCAATGATATTGTAATAGAGTTTTATGGGACAAATGGTAGCTAAGCTTGTGGTCAGCAAAGCATAATTATACAGATCTAGCTAGATTTGCTATGTTACACACCTAAAACTAATGTAACATTGTGTGTCAACTATACTTCAATAAAAATACCCTTTATATTTTCCATATATTTACCACACGTTCTTCAAACTTTTGTGTAAATGCAGATTTCTATCTGGTGTCATTTTCTTTTTAAAGATTTGTTTATTTATTTGAGAGAGAGGGAAGATGCATGCAAGCAGGGAGAGTGGCAGAAGGAAATGGAGTAATAACCTCCAGCAGACACCTTACTGAGTGCAGAGCCTGATGCAGGACTTGATCCCACAACAGTGAGATCATGACCTGAGCTGAAACCAAGAGTCAGATACTTAACCAATTAAGTCACCTGGGAACCCCTAGTATCATTTTCTTTTTGACTGAAGGACTTCTTTGACATTTCTTCTGGTGATTAATTCATTTATTGTTTCTATACCTAAGAAAGTTTATTCTGCCTTCCTTTATGATATATTTTTGCTGATAATAGAATTAAATATACACTGGTTGTTGTTTTTATTTATTTTTTATTTTTTATGTTTTGTTTTCAGTCTCACCTGTCTTCTCTTATCTTCTGGCTCACATTGTTTCCAACAAGACACTTGTACTTTCTTATATTTTTCCTTTATATATAATGTGTTTTTTTCTTTCCTGTGACTGTTTTTAAATAATTTAATTATGGTATATCTTATTACTGTTTCCTTCTTGTTTCTTGTACTCTGGGTACATTGCACTTCCTAGATCTGTTTACAAGTGTACCTCAGAGATATTGTGGGATTCCGCTCCCAACCACCCAAAGTGAATATTGTAACATAGCAAGCCAAATGAATTTTCTTGGTTTCACAGTGCATATAAAATTATCTTTATGCCTTAGTCTATTAAATGTACAATAGCTTTATGCCTAAAAAAAGTACATAACTTAGTTAAAAAATACTTTATCCCCCAAAATGCTATCATCTGAGCTTTCAGTGAGTAGTAATCATTGATCACAGAGCACCATAACAAATATAATGACAAAGTTTGAGATACTGTGAGAATTACCAAAATGTGACATAGATACACAAAGTAGGTAAATGCTATTGGAAAAATGGTACCGATAGACTTGCTTGATTCAGGGTGGCAACAAACCTTCAGTTTATTGAAAAATGCAATATCTGCAAAGTGCAGTGAAGCAAAGCACAATAAAACAAGGCATGCCTATATAGTGTCCATCAAGTTTAAAAATATTTGACCATAATCTCTTCAAATGTTTTTGTCTGTTCCCTCTTCTCTCCCTTCTTTCAGTGCCTCCAAAATCACTTGTATTTGGCTGCTTGAAGTTGTCTGACAACTTTCTTGTGTCTGTTCATTTGTTTTCAGTATTTTTGAATTTCAAATATCTTCTATTGTTATGTCTTCAAGTCACTAATCCTTTCTCATGCAGTGTGTAATTTGCTATTAATCCCTGTAAGGGTATTTTTTTTTTTTTTAATGTCAGACATCTTTAGAACTTCAATCTGGTCTTTTTTGTTTTTAATATCTTTCATGCATCTAATTTAACATGTTCAATCTTTCCTCTAGCTTCTTAAACATAGGTAAAATTCCATAACTGCATGCACTATAATTATAAGAACAGTTTTATTGTCTTTGCCTAATAATTCTATCATCTGTGTCATTTCTGGAAATGTTTCTTACTGATGGACCTTTCTCCATTATAAGTTATTTCTACTAGGATACTGTGATTTATAATTAGAAATATGTATTTGGTTTGCCTCCATTTTTGGCACAGAGCTCCTGAAACCCTTGGAATTTCCAAAGTAATAAGTGTGAGGTAAAGGTAACCACACCTGATTTGGGTTAATGAGGTGATTTTTGGAAAGCCCTAAAGAGGGGGGCTGGTTGCCAGGGGAACCAACCATGTGATTACAGGATTAGAGCTTTCATCTTCACTCTCCCCTCCACCCACCCTGAAATCCGGGGAAGAAAGAGGGAATGGAAATTAAGTTTAATTACCAATGGCCAATGATTTAATCAATCATGTCTGTGTAGTAGAGCCTCCATAAAAGTCCAAAAGGGTAAGTTCAAAGAGCTTCCAGGTTGGTGAACACAGGTAGGTGCTGGGTGAGCGACATGCCAGGAGAGGCCATGAAGCTCCAAGCTCCTTCCCACAGACTTTGCTCTATATGTCTCTTTCCTCTGGCTGTCACGGTTATAACTTTTTGTCATAAACTGGCAACCTAGTAAGCAAAATATTTTCCTGAATTTTTTGAGCCATTCTAGGAAATTAATTGAACTTGAAGACTGGGTAGTGGAAACCTCTGATTTTTGGTGGGTTGGTCAGAAACACTGGTAACAATCTGGACTTGAGATCAGCCCCTGAGGTCAAGGGGGGAGGGGCAGTCTTGTCAATGAAGTCCTTAATGGGTGGGATCTGACATCACCTCCAGGTGGATAGTGCTAGAATTGAGTTGACTCAAAGGACACACAGCTGTTATCACAGAATTGCTTGGTGTGGGAGAAAACCCCCACATATTTTGTGGCCAGAAGTGTCAGAAGTGGAGTATTCTGTGAGTAGAGGATTGAGATAAGAGGAGATATACAGGTGTGTTTTTCCTTTCTATCCACTTAATTATGTAACTGGTCAGTTTTTATTGGATGTCAGATGGTGAATTTTACCTTTTGGGGTAGTGGATATTTTTGTATTCCTATAAATATTTTCTGATCCTTGGTCTAGAGTGAAGTTAAGTTACTTATAAACACTTTGAGCCTTTTGAGCCTTGCTTTTAAAGAGGCTTTTTAAAGAGGCATCCTACCAACCTTTAGCCTAGGGCTGATTTTGTCCCACTACATAGACAATACCCTGTGAATGATGAGATTTTTCACATTGGCTGGTGGGAACACAAACATTTCCTGGCCCTATGTGAGCTCCAGGGTTATTCCCTCTATACCTCTGGGGTAAAGTTGTCCATAAACTTGAGTGGCTCCCTTCTCACCTGTGTTGATTAGTACTGAGAGGAAGACTTTAAAGGGACATTCTGCAGATCTCTGCAGCTCTCCCTCTGGGACTATGTGCTGACAATACCAACCAAGCTTCCTTGCCTAGATCCCTAGCTACATCTCCTCAACCCATGCAGTGCTCTAAACCTCACCTGGGTTTCTTTTCCCTACCCAGCATCCTAGAAACTTTCTTGTAGGAAAGAAACTTTCTAGAATGTTTATAGGCTGTCATTTGGGACAATCAGAGAGCTCTTCTGGTTTGTTGCCCCCCTCTCAGGGATCACGATCTGCATGGTGTGGTGTCCAATGCTGGAAAACTTGTTTTATTTTTTTGTCAAGTTTTTTAGTGGTTTCAAGTAGGAGAGTAAATCCAATCCATAATATTCTATCTTAGCTCAAAGCAAAAATCCCCCCCAGCAGTGCCACTTCTAATTCTTAGGCCAATATGCTTAGCATGGAAAAGCAAAGAAGGAATTATTCTTCATTTTGAAGAGATATGTGGTGAGATATATTGCACAAAGGAATTCTACACGGCATACATGGAGAAGCAAGGAGTGAGGTTTGGAAACTGCTGGAGTGAGTAGTTTGTTACCTCTCTGAAGGTTGTGCATCTAACTATATATTCGAACACTGTCAATGCCTAACAATAAATTGTAATACTTACCCTGAGTTTCTTAACCTGACATAATCATATTTAGTTATGCAAATTCTTTCACATAGAAGTCACAGGCTATCTATAAAAAAGTTTTATAGAAACTATTACTGAATGTACAAAGTATGAAACTAATTAATAGGACAGTCTCTGAAGATCTCGTGCTGGAGTTTGGCACACATCCCCTCTCCTTACACGGAGTGTCCATACGCGGACAATAGTGTTTTTAGATAATGCTTTTGATGCACTTTGTAACTTAAATGAAAACGAACTTCTGTCCTAAAAGACTGTAGTTTTTGCAAAGAATACAAAGAATCTTGGCAGCCAAAGTGCTTGTCCATTGTTCCTGTATACACTATTGGGGATTTAATTGATTAGATGGACTTAATTAAACCAGGATGGGTTTTCATTCCAATGAATTCTATTAAGCTATAATTACTAATTTTCCTTTAATTCTTTACACTGCCATACCACTTTCATAACACTGCGTCCTCATAATGTGGTTAAAACGACTTTTTCCTTAATTTTATCTTGAAACGTTTATTCCACTACTGAACTAATTTGACTACATACTGAAGTTAACTTTCAGTAACAACCAAGGAAGACAATGCTTCTCACGATACTCACAATAAATGCCAGCATTTACTGAACAGTTACTGGTGTCCTCGGTTTAGGATTACGTGGCTGTACACTCTAGTTCTGAATATTTATTTTGTAAAACCTACCAATTAAATTCATGCATCTGTTATGTATGAAGCTCCGTACCTGAAGACTTCTGTGCATGCACACATTTTTTTCTCCACTTCTTAATATTTGAGTTCCTGGTGTCACTATGTGCTGGATACTGATATTGTTTCAGGTAAAATATAGATATGGATATACATACTATATAATTATATATTATATTATTACGTTAATTATAATTATATTTATACATCATATTTATATATGAAATATATCTATTAATATATTTATAATATAATATATGATGTTCATTATATTAGATAATAATAATTATATATGATTATATAGTTATAATAATATATATTATAAATATATAAATCCCTGAGTAATCCTGGGAAGTGGCTACTATAAGTTAAAATAAGCAATGCCCCAGCGAATGTCAATGCTTGGGTCTAAACCTGTACCAGAGTTTAATGAGCCTTTAATCAGAGTTATAATAGCTAATTGTGTTTAACACTTACTCTTTGTTAGGCACTGTTCTAAGTGCTTCATGTACATCAACTCACTTAATCTTTACAACAACCCTATAAGGCATATATGATTATTTCCATCTTACAAATGAGGAAACTGAATCCCCACGAAGGGAAGTAACTGTCCAAGTCACATGAGTGTTTAGTGGCATAGCCCACCCAGGCAATCTCACTCCGAACCCATGCTCTCCACCCGCCACAGTCCTCTCAAGGCTCCCCGAAGACATTTCCTCTTCTATTGGCTAATGTACCTTCCCCCACAGAGACTCTCTGGCATTTCTATATTCACCCCATTAGTGAGGTTGTTAAGGGTTGGGTTAAAAGCAAGAATCATCTGTCATCACCTATGTCTAAGTCAACCTCACCACAGAACTACAAAATCTTAGATATTATCTAGTACAATCCCTTCATTTTACAGGTGGAGAAACAGAGGCCCAGAATGGTCAAAAGTTCTGTCCAAGCTTACATATGGATTTCCAATTTTTTTTTTTTTTAAGATTTTATTTATTTATTTGACAGAGAGAGAGAGCACAAGTAGACAGAGAGGCAGGCAGAGAGAGGGGGAAGCAGGCTCACCGCCGAGCAGAGAACCCGATGCGGGGCTCGATCCCAGGACCCTGAGATCATGACCCGAGCCGAAGGCAGAGGCCTAACCCACTGAGCCACCCAGGTGCCCCATGGATTTCCAATTTTTGCCAAAGCAGGGCATTTGGCAGAGTACCAAGTTCTCTTGTACAGCAAATATTGAAAGCTCTTGCTTGACAAATATTTGTGGAGTTGAACTGAAAGTTGACATCTTTCCTGAGATTAGATTAGCGCAAAGCACCGTGGTTAGAAATGCTTTGCAGGTCATGTGCACTTGACTAGCTTCTGTGTGTCACTACTGATCTTTCTAGAAGTAGGTTTTATAACAAATAGAGCCACACTGCCTGTTGTGCTGATGTTCTCATGTGTATTTCCACTGAGTTAGCTTGGGGTCACTTGGTTTTTGTACGATAGCCTGAAATCTCCACCATAGAGAGGGGCTGGCTGCATTTTCAGAACAGCTTCTTCCAGGTTCAACAAATTAGAATCTGTTGAATTTCTTTGACAAAGTAAAGGGTATTGCTGTGCTCTCAAGACAGACTTGGTCTGAACATTACTCCAGTGAGGTAGGGGATATACTTCAGAAAGTCTGGGTTAAAAAAAAAGCCATTCAAACAACCCTGCAATCTGAAACAACCTCAAAACAATTGCATCGGAAAATTTTCATCAGCAAGAGTCGATTTCATAATTTTATCATGTATTTAACATGTATTGATCTGAATGTTATTTTTCTGCTTCTTGATAGAATTTGAAAATTCCTTTACTTCTATATCAAGTAAATGTCAAGCATTTTAGGAAGGTTTTTTTTTTTTTTTAATTATTATAGTTATTACTTTCCCCCTAGGTATTTTCAAATCTTTACCTAATGGATAGTATTCTAACAGGGATTGCATTCATTTACAAACTAGATAGATTGACTGTGGTTACACTGACCTAGTTTTGTTTGCAGACTATTGCATCAATAGGTGTTAGATATATCTTTAAAAACTGAAATTAGAGGTCTGAGTCTTATTAACGCAAATGCTTCAAACTCTCTTGTCTTCTTAGGAAAAAGAGTTCATAAAGGTATTGTTCCAACACTTAAAATATATATCCAGATTTTAGTGATTACAGATATTTATGGGTTACTTTACTATCTGAAAATGTATGATTTTATCACCCAAAAATGTACAGAAATGTTCACTCTATTTAAAGCAGATTTTTTTTATAGCTAACAGTTTAAAATTTGAGAGCATAATGCTTTGGCCCTAAGTTCCTTGGACAAAGAATGCTTTACAATTCTAGAAATAAATAAAGTTTTATTTTTCACTTCCCCCCCCCAAATATTTGTTTTGAGTTTACTTGATTTTTCTTTTAAAGATAAGTAATTTTGAACTAACCCTTTTGTAAAGTAATACAGTACTATTTTTTTACAATAAAGTTGTAAGTCTAATTTATTTGCCTAGATTCATACATATAATGTCTGATACTTATTTCAAAACATGTTGGTAATACATATCAACTATCTGGTAAAAATATATAAATCTTGTGACAAAATATGACTCAGTAACTTACGGGTATAAAAAAATTTTGAATACAATTTTTTTTTTTTTAAACTTAGAATGCCTGGCTATAAACCCCTGTGGTTGTGGGCTTACCAGAGTATACTGTTTATTTATCAACCTGTGATTCAGCCAGCTTGTTTTCTATAAATTTTTGTGATAAATTACACTGGAGACATACTTTTGTTAAATATGAAACACAAGCTAAATTAAATATTCCCATTTCTCCTTCCCCATCCATCCAGAGTGCTCAGTTATCAGGGAAAGTGGATTATTCATCTTCTAACAGCAAACAATGGTGAGTAAAAAAATAAATAAAAGCCTTTATCAAATAGATATTAACAATGACTTTTTGTTTGGCATAACACGTTTATAATAAAACAGACACACTGGGAGGAAATGCTTGTTCATTTACTAGAACTAGGAATAACAACAGCCACAACAATAATACCAACAAGGATTGAAAAACAACTTCTTCAGGGTGTGTAATTTACTATGCTGAATATACAACCCTTCCTTTAAGAGGAGCTTGTTACTGACCAATCTCTACCAACAAGCTATTTGTCAAAGATAAGTGTTTTGATAGGTCAGTATTTAAAATGTCTAATTAACTGATGACTGGTAGTTTCAGTAAATTTACTTACTATACAGACATAAAACAAAAAGTACTGTTTTGGAGAGCCAAGAATGAAATATACAACTTATCATTTTCTGTTCTCAAATAATAAAGTTCAAAGGTGATTCTGTGCCTTAATCAAAAACCAAAAATCCAGGGCGCCTGGGTGGCTCAGTCCTTACGTGTCTGCCTTCTGCTCAGGTCATGATCCCAGGGTCCTGGGATCTAACCAGTCATCAAGCTCCCTGCTCAGCAGGAAGCCTTCCTCTTCCTCTCCCCCTGCTTGTGCTCCCTCTCTAGCTGTGTCTCTCTCTGTCAAATAAATATATAAAATCTTAAAAAAACAAAAAAAAAAAACAGAAAAACCCACTAAAGAAATAAATCACTGCATTACTAATAGAATTGTTATTGTGATCACTGATCTTGATAATACTTAGAACTTAATTCATACCATTCAAATTCAGTGATAACAAAATAAAAAGCAAAAAGGCTCCATTTCTTTTAGTTTTTAGAGTTTTTTTGTTTGTTTGTTTTTTGAGAGAGAGAGCTAGAGAGAGCACATGAGCAGGAAGAAGGAGAAGCATACTCCCCACTGAGCAGGGAGCCCAAGGCGACTGGCTCCATTTCAGGACCCCGGGATTGGGACCTGAGGGGAAGGCAGATGCTTAATGAACTGAGCCACCCGGGAACCCCTCCTTTTAAGGTTTTTAAAATGACATTTTAAAAAATGAGAAATATTTGAGAAGAAGAAAATCCTAAATACTTAGATGGTTTTAAATTTTTAACTACAAAAATGACAAAGATTATAAGTAATATAGTTTAGCTTTTTTTAAAGATTTTATTTATTTGAGAGAGAGACATAGAGCATGAGCCGGGAGAGGGGCAAAGAGAGAGGGAGAAGCAGGCTCCCCACTGAGTAGTGAGCCTGATGCAGGGCTCCATCCCAGAACCCTGGGATCATGATCTGAGCTGAAGGTAGATGCTTAACTGCCTGAGCCCCAGGTGCCCCTATTTTAGCATTTTTTAAATTCCATTTTTCCCCCTAAAATTGATAGAGCTGAGGGGGATCATTAAGAAATGTTTTTTTTTTTTTTTCACAGCTGTGGACACTGATATCTAAATTAATGGGCCAAAATGACAAAACCAAGGTGACAGCTATCTCTTGGTGGCATAAGAGTATCTAACGGTAATAGGGCCTTACATGTATGGAGGTTTACTCTGAGTCTATTACACATCTCCAAGTTCTTTGCATAGATCATCTATGATATAGGTACTATTAATACTCCACTTTATAGAGAAAGAAACTGAGACACTAATACTTGCCTAGAGTGGTAGGGTGGAACACAGGCACCATGGTATTTTTGGTCTTTTCTCTCCCCACAATACATCATTAGGATTTTCATGGAAGGAACCTTATTTAATATTTTTAGCAAGTTTTGCAAATTGCATGTCCCCAAACTGGTGCATAATAGATGTGCAATAACAGTTTGTTAACGGAAATCAGTGTCATCTGGGTACACCAGCAAAAACTCATATCAGACATTTGCCTAAAGTTTCATTGCTAAAAACTGCCTCACTGAAATGTAGCTATTACATTGTAGTGTTATATTTTCCTCCTTAGAGACATCTATGGGTAGCTTTAACAAAGCTCTTTGAAAATGTAACCAGCCAATCCCAGGAACACTGAATGTAGAACTTGCTTTCTTTAAGAAATACAGTAAAGCACCACAAACTAAATATTCAAAGTAACTTGAAAACAATACATAAAGTGTAATTAAGTATGATTATTATAATATTGGCTCAGTCTAAATTAAATGTTCAACATCTAAACTACATTGAGATGGCAGCCTAGAATGTATCTAAAATTTGAGCCTCTTGAGGTTTGTCACATACTGTTCAATGAACAAAAAACCCCTTTCAACATGACAAAATCATTTGTGTCCAGATCTCTTCCTCACTCTCCTGCTGTTGCCACACAAACCCCATCTAACCAGACTGGAATTCTCACTGTATGAAGTAACTAACTAAAAGATTCCATCATAGAGAGAGACACAGAAGTCAAGAGGAAGGGGATCAGTAGTCAAAACATACACATGAGAAGAGAGCACTCCTCCTGCCCTTTTCCATTAGAGCATTGATTTTACAGGAGGAGCTACACGAGACCTTCAGACTTCAGAGAAGGATCTAATGGTCAGCCAAGTTACTGTGGACCTCAGGAGAAGTATAGGATATTGCTGCCCAGGAAGATGGAGCTAGGAAAGGAGGTTGGGAGTGGAGATGGGAGTCGCTTGGGTATGTAAGTGAGTGTGGCTTAATTAGAACCAGATAATTTTTACCTGTTACTTTATTCAGGTCACAATTAGAGTTTAGCTGGCAGAAAACCCTGAGGTATTACAGATACCTATCTTAGTTATTTTTTCTGACTAGATGGCTCTGTTCTTTATGGAAGGAGCAGGTATAAAGGAATGTGACCCTTCATTTACCAATTAAATGTTTATATCTCAACTGCTTCCAAGAAGTATTGTGGAAGCTCTAAGCCATTAACTCAAACAGTAAAAGAAACAAGCTCTGAGACCAGGTTTGGGGAGGGGGTCAAGGAGGAGAGAGAGGAGAACCAAACAGTACATGCCAAGGTCAGCTTCAGCAGAGCACCCCAAGTGAGAAGGGTGTGTGAGTTCACACAGGATGGGTAATTTCTCCAGTCCTCCGAGAGGTCACCCTGTAGGATACTTGTCACTGGTACCACAAGTGGATCTGTGCTCTAGCTCCGACAACAGCTAAAGAGAATTGTCTTATCTGTATCTTTCTGCAGCATCCAGATAGAACTTTAATAAGTTCATTGAGGAAGATATGAAGTGCTGTAGTTTCCAGTAGAAAACTGGAGGATCAGTCCTACATTATGTTTTACAAGTGAGCAAAAGTGGTTGTGAGCCTCTGTCCAGATGCTGGGGGCCCTATAAGTAGGCAACAGGTAAAGAGAAGTATTTACATAGGTCCCATCAACACACAGTCACCTCTCCGCAACTTCCTCTATGAGCAAAATCTATAGGATTCAATCTTTAGGTCAAAGAAGTGATGAGGACCTGCTGCTTCCCATAATCCCTACTGGGATCAATTGGTAGAGGCAGTAGAGGGAAGTGATGATCATACAAATAGGTATTAGGAATCACCATCCTCAAACCAGCTGCTAAAAACTGCATTTCCAGGAACCTCTACCTAATAAATCATAATAGTCATGGTTTTAACCTTCAGCTGGAAAAAACACCACTACTAGTCTCTCTATATATGGACCATCAAATCATAGTGTCAGATGGGGATATCCTGAGGTTTCTGGCTTTTTCTCTAGTCTAACATGAGTAACTGTTAATAACTCTGAGAAAGGTAGAGAATAGTGGTCTTTCAATACATTTATAGTATAAATCTGGTTGGTATTGAGCCTTCAATTTATAGATAGCTAGCATTCCTGGAGTCTCCAGCAATAGAACTGTGATATGGGGAAGATAAAATCAAGATAACGTCAACAGGTTGTTTCAGAAGGGAAGGGTGATCAGTTCAGTGTCCTTTGTTTAGATCGTTAACTGACCCAGCCTGATTGCTATCTGTGCCTTAGGGAGAGAAAGAATACATTTAAAGTTTTACTAAAATGTCTGTGGGACAAAGGTAATTTAAGCTAGCCCAGATCTGCAGCCTAGCTGAAGCCCCAAGATGGCTAGAGAAGATACTACATTGCCTGGTCATTAAATCAGACGACGTTGGTGACTTAGCAGAGGACCAGATAGTGTCACAGAAACAGAGTCGTTGGCAGCTTTGGAATGTCTTTAGTGGGCCAACGTGGCCTCACTCAGCAGCAGACAATGCCGCAGGAAGCAATAGCAGGAAGGAAGGAAAATGGGATAAGACAGCTAGACACTAGTACTTGTGAGTACAAGTCTATGTACTCAGGAGATGCCCAGAAATAGTTAAAGGCTGACTGTCAGGTGAGTGTTTGAGTTCGTGGAGTTGGTGGTGGGGCAAACCAGGGACAGGACTCATAAAACCAAAAGGAAATAGAAGCCGTACATACCTCACAGCAGATGAAGGATGTGTGTGCACATACACACATATGCACACGCATGCACACACGTACCCACGTGCATGCACACACACCCACAAAATTTGACCAATTTTTAAAAAAATTCACTTGTTTTCCAGCCCTTGGATTTTTATTAGAATGTGGCCCCTCAAAGAAGATACTGTACTCTTTAAACTCAAAGCGTTTAGGGAGACATTTCCTAATTGTTAAGAAAAATTTAACAATGCCATTACCCAATCAAGATTTTTTAAAACTTTATTTCTTAACTATTTCTGCAGTCTTTTGATGTATAACAACCACCGCAAAATGTACTGGCGTTAAGACAACAACATGAATGATTTCTCATGACTCTGCATGTCGGCTGGGCTTCTCTGGGTGATTCTGCTATGGTACAGGTACTGGTATTGGCTGGGTCACTTGTGACGGAATTTCACTTGTGGCTCAGCTGGGGTTGGAATGTCCGAGAGGGAGTCACTTACAGTATAGGGCAGTTAATGCTGACTGTGTTCTGGGGCACCTTGCATT
The DNA here is from genome assembly GCF_010015895.1 of Lontra canadensis. Classification (NCBI taxonomy): domain Eukaryota; kingdom Metazoa; phylum Chordata; class Mammalia; order Carnivora; family Mustelidae; genus Lontra; species Lontra canadensis. Next base: position 4,085,300 of record NW_022631046.1, on the reverse strand, counting down.
TTTTTTTTTCCATGCAGTCTCTCACCCTGTGGGGCCTTACTCTCCATGTTGCTTCTTCAAGAGGGTAACCCAGAGTAACCAGACTTCCTTACATGGTGGCTGGCTTCTAGGAGGTCAAACTCAAGAGCCAACCTATGTACTAAGGAGCTGGACTGGAAGTCACTCATGTCCCTTCTACCACATTTTAAGGCAAGTCACAGGGCTAGCTCAGTTTCAAAGGGAGTCTGGTGAGAGGAGTAGGAAAGTCACTTGCAAAGGGGACTGCAGGCTGGGAGGGACTGCTGAATCCCTCTTTGGAATTATCCCACACCAAACAAACAAGCCACAACAACAAAAAAACTATGTGATACCTAAAGATACAAACGTAGTGATCCGAAGGGGCACATGCTCCTGAATGTTTATAGCAGCAATGTCCACAATAGCCAAATTATGGAAAGAGCCTAGATGTCCATCAACAGATGAATGGATAAAGAAGAGGGGTGTGTGTGTGTGTGTGTGTGTGTGTGTGTGTGTGTGTGTATATACCCACACACATATATATATGGAATGGAATACTATGCAGCCATCAAGAGAAATGAAGTCTTGCCATTTGTGACAACGTGGATGGAACTAGAGGGTATTATACTTAGTGAAATAACTCAATCAGAGAAAGACAACTATCATATGATCTCCCTGACATGAGGAAGTGGAGATGCAATGTGGGGTGTTTGGGGGTTAGGAAAAGAATAAATGAGACAAGATGGGATAGGGAGGGAGACAAACCATAAGAGACTCTTAATATCTTAATAAATTAAGAGACTCTTAATAACAAAACAAACTGAGGGTGGCTGGGGGGAAGGGGAGTATGGAGAGGGTGGTTGGGTTATGGACATTGGGGAGGGTATGTGCTGTGGTGAGTGCTGTGCAAACCTGGCAATTCACAGACCTGTACCCCTGGGGCTAATAATACATTATATGTTTATTTAAAAAAATAAAAAAATAAAAAAAACAACTGTGTGACAAATCTGAACTCTAGGTCAATACTATGCATGACTATTTTTTATGGGAATAAAGTGACCAATGGTTCAGTCAGATGAGCATCTGCTTCTCATTGACGCTCTTTCTTTCATTCTGTGAGTTTAGTGAAACACAAACGATCCCCAGATAAAAGTTCACTGTGAAGAAATCAGATGACTCACTAAAGACCCCTCAATTCACTCATTTATCATTCTAGCACATAAGTATTAATAAACTGCAAATCATTAGAGTCTGCCTCAAGAGGGAAATTAAGGTCTGGCTAAAATTTTTATTAACTTAATATGGTTGAGTATAAATTTTCTCTGACAAAAGTCATGAAATAAACTCACATGCTTATTTATATCACTGGGAAATTTTCAAAAAACGTAGTGAGAGAAAAACAAAATTCAACAAATGAAGGTCACTTTCTATTTATAACGGTGGGTTAGAATTGGTCTTGTTGGTTTAGGTTTTCTCCTTTGGCTGCCCGTGATCCAGATCCTATACCAGGAAATCCCTTATTGTATACATTTTGGTGGGAGGCAGAACCCAGGCTCCTGCTTGCAGCTAACGGGGGTTACATGTTGTCTTCCCTGGCCTTGACAGCTAGCTTCTTGGCACAAAAACTGCAAGGCTCCAACTTGCTTACGGGCACTCCAGAACTAGAGGGAGCGCGCAAAGACACAGGGACAGAGACTGCTTACAGTGGCAGAGATGAAGCAACCCCAGGACAATTCTGCTGCGTTCTCAGTGCCTGGGTGTTCTACCACCCAGCCTTCTTTGATTCCTAATCATTTTCAGAGTCTGGTGTTTTAAGCCTTCCAATCTCATTTCAATAAATTCCTTCTCTGTTTAGACAATTTAGAACTGGTCCCTACCATAATTTTATAACTACAATCTCTAGCAGAACAGGGAGATGGGAAAATTATTTTATAAATCTTTATTAGATCTAATACTGTACCATGTACTGTAGATACGGCATTAAAAAAAAAAAAAAGACAACATTTCTTGCTCTCATATAATTTTCATTCAAGCAAGGAGGCTGGGGGAGCCCAACAGGAAGATGACAGATAACAATGCAGACAAGTAAAACGTGTGTTATAGTTGCTGTGACGGGCTAGAGAGAACTAAGAAGCCAGGAAAGGGAATAGACTACGGAGGAAGGGTGTCCAGCCAATGGACATTTGCAGTTTTGAGCAGGGCCGTTCTGGAGCCCTCGCTGAGAAGGCAGGTTTTGAGGCGAGAAGACAGCTCAGGGCCTGGAGTTCCCTGTGCACAGAAGGAAACCAGTGTGGCATGACAGACTAGTAAGTGGGGGCAAAGGAAGAGTCTGGTGAAAGCAAAGCAGGGCCTAAAGCCGCTGTCAGAATTCTGTCTTTTATCCTGGGCGAGCAGGAGAACCGAGGACTTTAAGTGGAGGCATGTGTCTTGGTTGGATTTAGCTTTTAAAGGGTAGCTCAGGCTACTTTTTTGAGAAGAGAGAGGGCAGGTGTGTACTGGTGACAGTAGATGCCAGATGCTGATTAATTATCTCATCAATCCCAGTTAACAGATGAAAGTGGCTTGAGCTCAAAGCAGTGAGGACTGAATTTATTTACGTTTCCCACTCCAGCCGCTCTCGCTGTTAACATTCATTTAGAAAAATAACAAGGCAGGCTAGCCTTTTCACATTATTATAAAGTCTTTCTTAAGTCAATCTTTTTCAAAAACTCTGTGTCCTATTGGAGAAGGAGCTAGAACAATCTATTTCCCTGTTGGCTGGTTGGTGTAAGAGGCAGCAGCCCCCGTGTCATGATTCTGCCTCCCTTGGAAGAATCCTCAGTCTGGCTGAAATTTCCACACCAAGGAAGTTACTACCCCGAGTTAAAGCCTTGTAGATATATTATTTCTTACATGTACATGATATAATAAACTTTGAAATGCCATTAGCTTGGATTAATTAATTAATTAAAGATTTTATTTATTTATTTGACAGAGATCACAAGTAGGCAGAGGCAGGCAGAGAGAGAGAGAGAGGGAAGCAGGCTCCCCGCGGAGCAGAGAGCCCGAGGTGGGGCTCAATCCCTGGACCCTGGGATCATGACCTGAGCTGAAGGCAGAGGCTTTAACTCACTGAGCCACCCAGGCGCCCAGCTTGGATTAATTTATCAAGAGAACATTAGAGCTAATGTTTGGGAAGAAAAATTCCCAGAGGAGGAATCCTAGGCAGTCAGGAGAAGGCTGGAACAGGTCAAAGAGATCCAGGATGCAGGCTAATGAGGACAGCGATCCCTCATCTGGGGAAGCAGAGAAAAGGTGACACCAGCACATAATCTTCCATCTTGCAGAATTATGTCTAGAAAAGGATCTACCGTTAGACACACAAATAATTGGATTCCACCTGCCCAGGACCTCATAGAATTTGTTGAACTAAATCCCTTTTAAAAGTCAGGCACTACTGAGGAAGAGAAAAATAATGTGCTCTGACCTTTGTTCTTAGTCTCCTATTTTAGAGGGATTCTGTGGGTTTTCAAATGGGAGAATTCAAAAGCATCCATCATTTGCCAGGGGGAGCTCTTCAAAGCCTTCTAGTGAAGTTGTTGGGCCCGTGAGTAACTCGATGACTAAAGATCAGGCAATAGCACTCTGGGAAGGACAGAGAGCATGGCGAAGAAGCTTGCAGTCATGCAGTGTCCAAAAGATATTTGCAAAGCTAAGTTTCTATTTTGTACCCAGTATCTAATTATAATCAAGGATATACATGCCCCAGCCTCTTGCCCTAGAGAGAAACATTATACTTGCTTTTCCCAAAATCTCATGCAACAAAAAGTGCCTTTTGTACTCGAACCTCACTTCCTACAGTACTCGCTGTGGTGTCAGAACAAAGACACACCTGCCCACACCCACCCTGCTGGGCTGAAATACTAACTCCGTTGATAAATATTTGCTGTTGCACAGAAGCAGTATGTGGTCACAGAAGGGCAGAAAGTGAAGGAGAACTGGAGACATACATGTGCTTAAGGCACAAGCACACAGATTCGAGCCTTGCCTTCTGTCCTCACGGGTCTGGGACATTGAGTAAGAGCCTTCCTCTTTACGAGCCTCTGAAATGGTGGGGGGGGGGTGGTTATAACGCTCAGCCAGCAGGATGATTATAAACATCAAAAGAGGGGCGCCTGGGTGGTTCCGTCGCTTGAACATCTGACTCTTGATTTCGGCTCAGGTCACGATCTCAGGGTTGTGAGATCAAACCCCCAGTGGGGCTCCTCGCTTGGTGTGGTCTGCGTGAGAGTCTCTCTCCCTCTCCCTCTACACCTGCCCCAGCTTGGTCTAAATAAATAAATAAATGGAATCTTTTAAAAATAAATAAACCTCAAAAGAGATCACATGGCAGGCGTCTGACACCGTTGTTCAGTTAGGATGCATATGGCTGCCAGAAACAAAATACTTAACCAAAAGGGCCTTCAATGCAAGGGGTTAATGTTCCTCAAAGAACAACAGCAACAGAGGTAGGGATTCCCTGCGCTGGTGCCCACGCCTGATGGTGCCGGTGATCTTGGTCTGGTTCTCCGTCATTCTCTGGGATGCAGTATCTCCGGGTGTCATGTCCTTACAGGACAATGTCCAAAGCAGAAGGGTGGGCCTCCTTCTTTGCACATCTCTCATCAGGGAGGATGCTTCTTGGAAGGGCTGGTCATATCCCTCGTGGTCCCGTTAACCTGCCCTGAGTTCCGTGCCTGTGTCTGGGCTACAAGCACAGCTGGGAAAGTGAGTGTGCAGCATTTTCCTTCCTGTGCGAGGAGGACTCCAAGGCAAAGGAAAACTAAGAGAGATGGGGCAGCTGGAAAGAGGGGCCATTGTGTCTGCTTCTGGTGCTTAGCTTAGTAAACCCTTAGACTTGTTGGTTCCCTTCTCATTCACCTGGGAGCACAGTCCCTATGGCAGGGGCCGGCAGATCCCTGCAGAGCCCTCTCCTGCCTGCGACCACACAGTGTGCTGGCCCCCAGCCCCAATTTCATACCAAGCTTTCTTCCTGATTCACCACCTAGATTTCTAGTTTTTAAATATAACTAAGCTGGCGATTATAAAAACAATAATAGCAACAAAAGCAACAAAGGAAACTTCCTTTTCTTGACAGGCTCACCTCTGTAGGCTCATGCTGTGGTTAGACAAAGCTACAGACATGAAAAAAGACCCAGGGTTCCATGCTATCTTTTGTCTTGAAATTCCAGTAAAAGCATATGGCTATCTCAACGGTTTTCCCAGAAGGATTTCTCTTTCGGTATGTAATATGTTACTCCTTGCTCATGCTGGCCATATTCTTTTGCTCAATCTATTCCACACAAGGAGTGACTTCTTCTGTTTTTGTTGTTAAAGGATATTAAGTATTTTAAGTAAATTCCCTTTTTCTTAGTTGGCACAGTGGCGGCAAAGGACAGTGGAGAACGGTGCTCTGGGAGAAAGAACAGAGCTAATGAAGAGAAAAGAACCAGGGACCCATGAGGCTTGGAGACCAGCACTGAAGCTGGAGCCTGAAATTTTGAAAATGAAGAAGCCAGTATTTTGCAAAGGGCATAAGAGGAAAGCGAGGCCCTCATTAAAATTAATAAGGAGAATGCAGGTCTTAGAAACTATACTTTTTTAAAAAAAGTACACAGAACTACTTAAAAGTAAGACCAAAAATTAGGGTGTGGACTTCCTAGCACAGCCAGCATGGCTGTATAAATGTATAATGGGGTAGTGAGAAGATAATATAGACCGGACTCAGAACAGAGACTATGTCTCTTGACTGTAATGCTTTAGAATTCTTAGTAATACATTAGTGAAGAGAAATGGGAGGTTACTCCCAGAACAGGCTATCATCCTATTAACATGAGAAAATATAGAAATACAAATTATGAATATGAAACATATAAATATAAACACGTGTGTGTGTGTTTTGTTTTAACCCATGTAAAACAAATCCTTTAGCTATTGTGATACGTGCCTTAGCTGGAGTATCTCCGTTTCTTTAAGCCAGGTTAAGTTCTGTGTCAGTGGGCTTTTTATTATAGTAACTAGGGGTATTTATGGTGTTAAGAAAAAAATATACTTTAGAATTTTAGCATTGAGAAACTTGAATTTATTGGTTAGAAGGAAAAATTTCACATTCTTTGGTGAATATATTGAAATGTTTTCTGCATATTTGGTTGGTTCCTCCAAATACGTTACAAACACCTTGGGTTAAAAACAGCTTGTTGTTTGTTAATAAAATTTTAATTCTATATAGCTCCCCTTAAAATAGATTGCACACAGATTCGATTAATATATTTTTGGAGTGTTCATTATTGCCCTGGTACAGTTTTTAACTCCTTACTCTTCAGCACATTCAAGAACAATATGTAATTGCTTAATTATATTGGTTTCTATTAATTGAGACACTACAACATTAGTTTGTTGCGACATGCTCTAAGGATGTTCAATACAGTGAAAATATGTTAATTAGCTTGTCCATCAACGATGACCATGTGGCCTGAAAGCCCATGGTAAGCAAATTTGGGCATGCAATGGTCCTTTAAGCAAAACAGCAATGGCCATGATTGTTGGTATCTTAGATACTGTATCTAACCATAGACTAAAAGTAAAACCTTTAGGATTCTTGTATTTCTTTTCCACATTACTTTAAACCTGTGTGTGTGTGTGTGTGTGTGTGTGTGTGTCCAGATTTTCATTTCCCTAAAGTGAACATAAATTGTGTCTGCAGAAGAAGTATAAGCTCGGCTGGCCATCTGTAGATCAGTTTAGCATCAGACTGTAACCTAGAAATGCTGGTGTAGACCACCCATCCCTATAGGATGTGACATGCTGGGAGTGGTTCTCTCTCTCTGATCATTTAGGATAGCCAAGGTCTAGGTACATATTGCACCACAACCAAGGGACGAGAAACCCAAGTTTAAGGCCTTGATCATCCCAATTGTTAAACAAGGACGATCCCTTTAAAACCTTTGCAGATGTGTCCATCAACCCAGCAACTACAAAGTCAACAGCCTTACTGAGTGCAGAAAGAGAGGAAGATCCTTGTTTGTTTACTCTTTCACCATGTACTTTCAAAACACAATGGTGGGAGAAGGTTTGTTCCAATTTTTCCCATAGATACTCCTTAGGGAATGCATTTAAACAGAACAAAACACTCTTTCTCTGACTTAACAGAAATAAAATCTGTAGTATTATTTTAGCTTAAATGTGATTAGGTGGGAGCATTCCTTTGTTATTTGCTTCCTGTACTCTAAAGGTAGCGTTTAATGTAATCTTGTTTTGCTTGGATTCTGACAAGTGGGAATGATTAATTTTTCTAACAACAACAACAAAAAATCACCCACACATCTCCAGACAGACTACTAAGTTTATTAATTGGTGAAAGTATTTTGTTTCAAAGAACTAAAAGAACTTGATAGTCTCTTAGTCATTGTAATAGTCTTGTCAGGTATCTTAGGCAGGCATTTAGAGGTATCCGGCCCTTTTCTACAGAGAATAAAGACAGGCAGTACAATGAATTGCTGAGCGCTTTATTGATATGATTATACACAGGGGCAGAGGCTTGATAACCAGGTTACATGCTCTCAAATATGGCTTTTTAAAAGCATGTAGCATCATAAGAGAAGGTGAGAAGCACAACCTTTAGCCAGATATTATGACAGGGAACCCAAATCAGAAGCTGGCTTTTGCAAAAATGAAGAATCATCAAAACTTGTGTTTAGCTCTTATTTTGTAGTATTTTATTCTCCAGTTACTCCACTCTTCAGGTGCTGTGTTTCTCCTACTCATCATAAACTCTCTCAGTAGTTCAAGTTCGTTGGTCCCAGGGACTATTCTAATGTTAAGTTTCTCCCAAAGTAAACAGGAAGATTTGTCTTTTTTTGTTGTTTTGTTTTGTTTTTAAAGATTTATTTATTTATTTGACAAACAGAGATCACAAGAAGGCAGAGAGGCAGGCAGCAGAGAGAGAGGAGGAAGCAGGCTCCCTGCTGAGCAGAGAGCTTGATGCAGGGCTTGATCCCAGGACCCTGAGAGCATGACCCAAGCCGAAGGCAGAGACTTAACCCACTGAGCCACCCAGGTGCCCCAAGATATGTTATCTGTTAATGAAGTTACAAGCTTGAGATGACATGTATGGCCTCAGTTACTCTTGAAATCATAACATTATTTTCATGTATTCCATCAAATAGAAAGCAAGCCTTCACTGGAACAATCTCGTTTCCTTATATGCTGCACTTGTATACTGTCTCTCTTTTTTTTTGTCCTGTTGTTTCCCTGATAATTATTTAAGTGCCTTTTAACAAAATGTATATAAATTTTTATATTAACCCAAAATAAAAAGAAGAGTAATCATTGTCTTGGGGAAAAGGATTTTCAAAAGGTAGTTTAAAGCTAAGATTGTCTTTTCCCATTGGTTACTAACATGAATGTAGAGGATAAGAGAGAGTAGTAGTATAAGACTTCAGAAAGTATTAGTATACTGGCCATATGTGTACATTCCCAGTTCCTGTGGCTGAATCCTGAAGACCTGATAGATAGATAGATACAGATATAGATAGATAGATAGATAGATAGATATCTACAGATATATATATCTATACCTATAGATATATAGCTATATCCGTATCTATCTATATCTGCCTATAGATGGATCTGTATCATTCTCTCTAGAAATTTCTTTAGCTCATTTTAAAAAGACAAACAAGTAAGGGTGATGTCACCAAAGTATAACAAGGTGCAAGAATTCCCTGAGATTAAAAGAAAATAATAATGTCTCTGCTGGGAAAAGAAGAGAATCTGTCAACATTACTCTTTCCATCTTTTAAACTTAATTTTTTTTAATTTAGTAAAAACTTCAAACCATACAAAGAGCAACATGTTAGTGCTTACACATGGAGCTGAGATGAGACTGAATCGGCATGCAGAAAAGATAATGCACTAGAAAATGAACGCTCAGACTTCCTCCAAATACCATTTATGCCCATGGAATTGCTTATTGCAGAACCACTGGAGTTGGCACTTGATTAACAGTGTGTGTGAATTCAGTCATCGGCAACTAAACCTGTAATTTTCATCCATCGCCACCAGGTGGTAGTGATGCCTTGCCCACAGCTAACAAAGTCCCTAGTAACTACTGCATGGTGCTCAACGGAAAAAGAGTAAGTGTGCTATTTCTTTTTCTAAAGAAATCACGAGCTATACCTTCTTGATAGACTATAATATAAAAATAAAATAATTACATCTTGTTCCAAGAAAGACTTGCTGAAAGGCATCAACTACCTTTGGTTTTCGGTCATCACGTGGTTCACTGATAGAGACAAAAATGTATTTGTCAGGTAGAAAGTTTAAAAACAAGAATGTTTAAAAAAAAAAAATGATGATGAAAACCAAGATGCAGTGTTGGTTGGTTGAAGCCACTCTTTCTCAAGATGTGGGCCAAAGACCATTTGTACCCCTTCAGCTATTAAATATGCAGATTTCTTGGCCTCCCTCCACACCTACTTTGGAAGCTGAAGTGTGTGTTTAATGAAATATATAAATACATAAACATATAAAGACACAATTTTATATATTTAAATATTCACATATTTAATTGTCAAAGTCTCCAAGTAATTTTTATGTAAACTAAATTTTGTGGCCCTCTAATTTAAAGATTTTAACAAGTTTGTATGCTGTTTTAAATTTTTTTTCCCTGATACATTATCTTCCTCCATTCATTTTTGAATAACACCCAAAATAGGAGACCAAAATACAGACATGTATTTTTCACAACAGAAACTTCACAAACATACATAAGTATATAAGCATATATCACAAATGAATGTACTGGCTTTTCTGATGTTTCTGTACAGGTTCTAATTCCACAGTCTTCATTTTTGTAGCACAAGGGCTGTGGATGGTTGGTTGATAAACAGACCAGACAAAGGTGCAATGGAAGTTGGAGGTGAAATAAAGCAAACACCTGGGGGAAGTCCTGGTAGTGTAATGGCCTGCAGACAGTTTCAAAATGTGGAAGCCTAGTCCCCAGCCCTTACCTTCTAAATACAAATTTTCCTGAGGTATGCCTTAGGAATTTCTGTGTAATAAAACCATCACAGCCCATTCTGATGACAACTTTTGTTGAAAGACACAATACTGGGAACAGAATATCATGATAGGAATTTAGGTAAAAGAATTGAGCATTGGACAGAAAATTTTAGACTGGGATATAAAAGAGTATATTGGCCAAAAGGAAAGAGCTATGATATGATCACACACACACACACACACACACACACACACACACACACACGACAAAACCCACAAATGGTAACATTGTCTTGTCATTGAGAAAGAAGGAAAGAAGGAAATTTCCCTGGGTAGGAGTAAGATGGGGTTTAGATTTGAGGATAGGAATAAGCCTCCAGATATAGGATAAACATCCCTAATACAGGATTGGGAGTTGATTTGAGTATTAATCATGGAGTTAAAGAGGTGATTTCAATACCTGTTCTCCTAGAGTTCTCATTTAGTACAGAAAATTCACCTTTTATGAGCTTGAAAAAAATCACTAATGAGTTACGTTAACAGAGGGTTGGAAAAGGATGACAGGCTTTTATTTGGAAAAATACCCTCATTTTAACCTGCTCTGCAATATGCAGGAATTCAAAAGGAACAAAACCACTAGCAGATTTTCCTGGTATACATGGCAACTAATCCACAAATCATGGTCCACATCACTTTTCATGAATCATTCTTTCACTTTGTACAGTTGACTAAATGGACAAATGATCAACAAATGTCTGTTAGCTCAATATTTAGGCAAGCAAACCCAAAATAACTACCTCTAAGCTCACCAGTGTTTATAGTAACTAAAGCAGCAATGTGTGTAACAGGACATTACGAGTTCCTTCAGTTGTTTTCCCACTAAAAAACATTCTATGTTGATTATAAAACAAAATGAAATTTGTTTTTCTCTTATGGCTAGCTTGGATACCGTGGTTTGTCATTCCTCAGCCAAATCTAAAAGATTCATTGGATTTTGGATTTTATCTGCTCCTCAAAACAAGCCCAGCCCTGCACGGGAATCATGCATTATTATAACATATGTCTTATATCTCAACAATACATGTCCTTTCCTTCTTGGCAAAGCACACTTCCTATCTTTTTCTGAATAAACTTAACAAGGAAGTGATAAAATTTCGGTTCTCCACCTCGCATTCCATTCCCATATTTACTACTTAGTGCTTTGGGGTGGTAAAATGTCATAGACAAAATGCACTGACCTAGGTCACCCAATGGCCACATCAATGCATTGGAGACTCTCGTTGGGAATTGTATTTTGGTCAGGAGCAAAGAGCTCAGCAGCGGGAAATGGAGGTGTTTTCTGAATGCAACCCATTATTTTTTTATTCATTCACACTCCCACAAAACACTTGCTCCTAAATACCATTTAACTGTTTGGATAGGGTGACAATAAGAATAAAGAGGGAGAGCAGAATGGCAAAGAGGGATGCCTTCCAGTTACGCTGTCCGTATTGTTTAAAAGGGGAAGAAAAAGGCATACGAGCCCCATAATGACAATTATCCTTTATGAACTGAAGGACAGTATTAAAACTCAGGGGGGAAAATAAATCGAGTGCTTATAACTTGCAAAGCCATGTCCTTGGCTGTGAGAGACAGACAAACTAGAGTCAAGAAGAAAAGGTCAGAATTTAATTACAAGTTTTCTGGTTCTCCCAATGTCTTACATTACGATGTTCTGCCCTATGCAAGTCCTTCTATCTCAAAAAGATTGAAAATTCAACTGTGCAGCAGACCTTGAAAGAACTACCAAACACTTAATTACAAAGAATAGGAGAAATTATTTAATGAGCACTGCAGAAGGTTTTAAAAACATCCCCCAATATACATGAAAACAAAATATCTTCTTTCACTTAATGAGATTTAAAAATTGGATAAGTAATAATTCATATATTTAAAACACATCAACCATATGAAATATGCAATAACATGCTAATAACCTTCTCCTGATCCCATGTCCAGTTCTGACTTCATGAGTTTATTGTGAACTCATGCAGTTTAGTGCAAGAAGCTGAATGTTATTGTACTTTTAATTTGCATTTCCCCAAGCACTAATAATAATGAATATTTTCTAATGTTCATCCGTCACTTTAACTTGCTTCCAGAATTTTCTGGAGTAAGGCTGTCCAACAAAACATTTCCACCATTTGGGAAATTCTATTTCTGTTGCCCAATGTGGTACCACTAGCCAGACATGGTAACTGAGCAGGGAAACATGACTAATGAGACTGATGAAATACATTTTAAATTTTATTTAGACTCAATTAATTTAAATTTAATTAATTACATGTGCTCCTTATCTACCACATTGCAACACAATATTTAGATCTTATAAATATATGGTTAAAGGCTTCTTTCTATATTCATTAAAAAGTGAAGTCTATTATACAAAATGCTCTGTAGCCTAATTTTGTTTGCTTCACTTAAAATTAGTCATAAACTTTCATCCAGTTCACTAAAAATATATTATCTATTCTTTGTAAATAGATGCATAAATTACAAATCCATAATTTACCTGACATTCTCCTCCTGATTAAAAGTTTTTAAGTTATTGATGTTATTTTGTCAGTATAAAGTGTTATTAAAAAATCAAACTTATGCACATAATCATATAAACTCTGGCTTTTCTGGCTATCATTATACAAACATTATCAAAAGTACGTGCACTTTTAATTCCAATAACCAATAGATTTCTATACAAATATTTCCAAGTATATGGCAATATTGCATATTTCCATGAGTAATGAATCTGTGGGCCAACTTCCATATACTTTTGTCAACATTAGATACTGCCAATCTCATTTTTTTTTTCCCCTGCCAATCTCAGAAGAGGGAAATTCCATGTTGCTGTAGTTTGAACTTGCATTTCCCTGACCACTAATAAGAATAATTTTTGTGTTTATTGGTCACTTAAAACTTGTTGACAATCTGTCAATCCAAGTCATCATCTTCTGATTTTCCCTTATAAGTGGAAGCTAGAGATTCAAAAGTAATTGTATCATAAGTGATTTGGGGGGGCTCAAAGAACCACTTTTAAACATATAGCATTCAGATCCAAATTCAGTTACATTATTTAAGTAACAGTTATGTTACTTAAGATTATATTTGCTTGATTACATATTATACAATAGCTAACTGAACATAATAAAAAAAATCATAGTTTGCTATAGAACTAGTTTTTTAATTTTTTGTTACCATGTAAAACTAAAGTATAGTTGTTGAATTATCCACAGGTGCCTTGTAGCTATCATATTAGACAGCTCAATATTTACAGTGATATATATGGCTAATAGTTACTTTGTGTGTTATCAAAAATTACACATATTAGTGCAAATTAAAAAATAAAATTCAAGAACAATGTTTCTTAAATTATGGTCCAAGAATCACTTGCGTCAAATCAACTGGGGTGTTTGTTAAAGAAGCCGATTGATTATTTGCATCCCAGACTCACTAATAATCATATTCTGGGAGACATTCTGGAATCTGCATTTTAACAACCTCTCTACATTTTTTTTATACAACTAAAGTTTTAAAAACCATTTGATTTGAGAGACTAAAACAATGCGATATTTTGTTGTTTAAATCTAACCAATCTTGCATAGTTGAGACAGAAAGTAATCTAACATGACAGCTAATTAGAAAAAGAAAGAAAGAAAACAAGCTAATCTAGAAATACATTTCTAAAATACTTTAAAAAGAAATTAAAATACTTTTTGCCACAAACACCAGTCTACATATTAGTAAGTATTAGTGTTTATATACATCTGATGGCTTTTTTTGGAGGATCAACAAAATAAGTATGATTTTATAAACAGACTTCAATATTACTAAAAAATGACCACAAAATATTCTTTTCAACCTTCTAATTTAAAATAAGTATCAAAACATATGTTATGCACAAGGAAAGCATTGTAAAATTAAAGGGCATTGTTTTCCTTAACAAAAAGATCAAGATTTAGATTTAGGCTTTGTCTTACCTATGTGAGGTATTAGTCCTAACTTCAATTCTCTGACTGTTAAATAATCTGTGGAGTGAGAATTACAGTATCTATTTCAGATAGTTGTTCTGAGAATGTAATCAATTATAGTCCATGAAAAGCACTTTGTTAATTGCAGTGTTTTATTCCTATTATTATTTTACCAATTTGGGAACACTTTTAAATAGGTCTTTCACAGGAAAGGTGTAAGCGAGATGGTAGAATAGGAGGTTCCAGCTCTCATTTCCCCACAAAAACATCAACTTAGCAACCACCCACAGAAAAGAACTTCTGTGGGAATCCCAATGTCCAACCAAGAAGGTACAGTTCAGGACCAAAAAATGCTCCCTTGGCCCACAATTTCTCCCATGGGAAAAAGAAAGCAAAGTGAGCACCGGGCTTTGCCAGCCTTTTTGGATATTACCTAGGAGGCCCATGTCTGTCCCTATCCACAATGAGGGGATGAGCCTGGCTCAGTCATCTGGGAGCAGCTAGGAATAGAAAGAAATGAGGAACTAACAGGTGTGGGTGCATAGATCTCAATAGTTAGATATGGATCCTGCTAACCCGTCCAGGGACTCCACCAAGATGATTATCCACGAACTCCAGAGGATGACTTGCCTATAGAACCCCCCATCAACCAACCAATGTGCATCCCCAGAATCCCACTGTTACTCCATGGCTGAAGCCCATAAACCCAATGTGTGGTGCTTCCATTACCCCTGAAGATGGCTGTGCCTGCCCCCATAGAGCACATAAATGTCAGCATTAGGTGCAGATCTGAGCAGCCAGCTTGCCTCAGCAAGACTGGGAGAAAGATGTATGATCTTGAACACCTCCGGGCATCGTCCTAGGGAAAGTAAATGGGAAGATCTCAGCACCTGGCCTAGCTTTGCAGGACAGAAAGAAGGCACAGAATTCTAAGGCATTGGGATTCCCTAGGAGGGAACAAGAGGAGTGATAACTTCCATAAAAAAGTCTGAGAGATCCCCATAATCTCTAGCTGGACTGAGTAGTTAAGGTTTTCTTCTGCCAAAACTGGAGGAGGTGATTGCTTCAAATGTGAAGATAGCAATACAAGGCTTCAAGGAACACAAAGTAAAGGAACACTTTTTTGGGTTAATCTTTACTTTGAATCCTAAACGATCTCTTTTCTTTTCATAATAAAAGTACTAACAAAAAATGGGCAGAAGAAAAATCACATTTGCAAATGATATGCATTCAGTAAGCATCTCAATAATCTTATCACTAACACTCATGTACAAAGCATAGATATCAGGTAGATAATTCTCAGTAATCCAAGCTATACCATAAATCAACAATTGTTTAACTTCATATAAAAAAATGAAGAAATGAAGCAAAAAATATCACCTTCCAGCTCAAAAATATCATCAAATCACAAAAGAAGACAGCAAGAGAGGAAGGAAAAAAGGAACTACAAAACAATCAGAAAACAATGAACAGAATGGCAATAATAAGCCCTTACCTATTGTTAATTACTTTGAATGTAAATAGATTAGATTCTTTAATCAAGACACAGAGTAACTGAATGTATAAAAAAAACAAGATCCTATTATATGCTGCTTAAAAGAGACTCACTTTAGCTTTAAGGACACACATAGGCTGAAAGTGAAGAGATAAAAAAAGATATTCCAAGCAAATGGAAACCAAAGGAACAGAAGTGGTCATATTTGTATCAAATAAATTAAACAATAGTAAAATATTCTCACGAGAGAAAAAGAAGGTCATTATATAATGATGAAGGGGTCAACGATTAAGATTATAACAATTGTAAGTATACATGCACTTAATATCCAAGCAATTAGATATATAAAGCAAATATTAAGAGAACTGAGGGAAAAATGGACAGCAATTCTATAATAATACGGGACTTCACTACCCCTGCTTTCACTACTGGACAGATAATCCAAACAAAAAATAAAAAAGGGAACAGCAGACTTGAACAACACTATAGACTAAATAAACCTAAAAGACATAGACCATTCCACCCAACAACAGCAAAATACACATTCTTCTCAAGTTCATATGGAACATTCTCCAAGACAGGTCATATATTAGGCCACAAAACAAGCTCTAACAAATATAAGATTGAAATCATAACAAATATCTTTTCTGACCACAATGTAATGTAAATAGAAATCAGTGACAGAGGGAAAATTAGAAAATTAACAAATATGTGAAAATTTAATAATGCACTCCCCCCAAAAAAATGGATAAAAAAAAAATCAAAAAGGAACTAAAAAAAAATCTTCAGACAAAAAAGAAACACAGCATACAAAAATTGTAGGATAGGCAAAATCAGTTCCAAGAGGGCTATTTATAGCAATAAATGTCCATAGTAAAATAGAAAAGATCTAAAATAACATAACTTCACACCTCAAGGAACTAGAAAAAGAACAAACTAAGCCCAAAGTTAGCAGGAGGAAAAAAATAATAAAGTGTAGAGGGGAAATAAGTAAAATACAAAGCAGAAAAATAATAGAGGAACACTAAGAACTTGTTTTTTGAAATACTAAACAAAACTGACAAACCTTTAGCTAAACTAATTAGAGGAGACTGAAGTAAAATTATAAATGAAAGAGATAATATAACTGATACCCCAGAAATAGAAAGGATCATAATAGTCTACTATGAATAATTATATACCCCCCAAATTGGACAACCTATAAGAAATGGATAAATTCTTAGAAAGATACAACCTACCAAAAAATATAGAAAACACAGCACACAAATGTTGTTGACGTGATTCATATCTGAATCACAAAGAAACTGAAAATCTAAACAGACCAATAACAAGTAAGGAGATTGAATCAGTAATCAAAAACTTCCCAACAAAGTAAAGTTCAGGACCAGATGGTGTTGCAGGTGAATTCTACCAAACACTTAGAGAAAAATTAATACCAATCCTTCTCAAACTCCTCCAAAAGTTTGAAAGAGAGAACACTTCACCCTCATTTTGAAAGGCCAGCATTACCCTGATATCAAAGCCAGATAAGGACACTACCAAGAGAAAAATGTATTAAATAGAGAAAATTACAGGCCCATATATGTGATGATCATAGATTCAAAAATCATCAACAAACTACTGGCAAACAGAATTCGACAGCATATTACAGGAGCATATACCATGATCAAGTGGGATTTATCCCTGGGATGCAAGATTGCCTCAACACAGCAAATAGTGTGATTTACCACAATAACAGAAGGATAAAAATTATATAATCATCACAATAAATGTAAAAGTATTTGACAAAATTGGGCATGAGTTTATGATAAAAATTGGGTGTAGAGGGAACATACCTCAAGGTGTAGTGGGTGTAGAGGGAACATACCTCACGGTAATAAGGCCATGCATGATAAGCCCACAGCAAATAGCATACTCAACGGTCAAAAGCCGAAAGCTTTTCCTGTACAATTAAGAGTAAGACCAGTAACCCACTTTTGACACTTATATTTAAGCTAGTACTAGAAGTCCTAGCCGAAGAAATTAGGCAAAGAAAAGAAACAGCATTCAAATTAGGAAAGAAGTAGAATTGTCTCTGCTTACAGATAACATATTATATACAGAAAACCCTAAGACTCCACCAAAAGTTGTTTGAACTACTAATGAATTCAGTAAAGTTGCAGAATACAGAATCAGCATATGAAAATCAGTTGTGTTTCTGTATACTAAAAATGAGCTATGAGA
Organism: Lontra canadensis; assembly: GCF_010015895.1. NCBI lineage: Eukaryota > Metazoa > Chordata > Mammalia > Carnivora > Mustelidae > Lontra > Lontra canadensis. The sequence continues at coordinate 4,067,561 of NW_022631046.1, read as the reverse complement.
GAAATTAAGAAAACAGTTCTGTTTACAATTGCATCCCCCCCCCCAAAAAAAAAGAATAAAATACTTAGGAATAAATTTAACCAAAAAAGTAGAAGATCAGTATGCTACACACTATAAGGCACTGGTGAAAGAAATTACAGACTCACATAAATGGAAATATTTCCCATGTTCCTGGACTGAAAGAATTAATATTGTTGAAATTTCCATTCTACCCAAAGTGATCTACAGATTCAATGTAACCCCTATCAAAACTCAAGTGGCATTTTTCACAGAATAGGAAAAAAAAAAATTTAAAAATTCATATAGAAACACTAAAGACCCCAAATAGTCTAGAGGTTCAAACTTTATTACAAAGCTATAGTCATCAAAATAGTGTGATGCTGGCATAAAAAGGAAACACATATGCCAGTGGAACAGAGTCAAGACCCTAGAATATACAGTCAACTAATATATGGCAGAGGAACCAAACATATTCAGTGGGGAAAGAATAGTCTCTTCAATAAATAGTACTGCAAAAACTGGACAGCCATTCATGTAAAAGAATGATATTGGACCCCTGTCTTACACTACTCACAAAAATGGACTCAAAATAAATTAAAGACTTGAATATAAGACCTAAAACCATAAAATTGCTAGAAGAAAATATAGGGGGAAAGCTCCTTAACACTGACCTTGACAATGATTTTTTAATATGATATACAAACCATAAGAAACAAAAACAAAAATTAGTAAGTTTGACCACATCAAACTAAAAAGCTCTTCACAGCAAGAGAAACAATTGATAAAATGAAAAGTCAAACTATGGAATGGGAGGAAATATTTGTAAACTATTTATCGAATAAGGGCTTAATATCCAAAATATAAAAGAATTCATACAACTCGATAGCAACAAGGAAAAAGAAAAAGAAGAAGAAAAGAAAAGGAAATTGCAAATAATCTAATTAAGAGATGGGCAAAGGACCTGAATAGACATTTTTCCAATAAGATACACAAATGGCCAACAGGTACATGAAAAGATGATCACTATCACAGAGCAAGAAAAAGAACAAACAAAACCCAAACCCAGCAAAAGGGAGGAAATAATAAATAGTAGAGCAGAAATAAATGAAATAAAGGCTAAAACAAACAATAAAAAAGATCAATGAAATCAAGAGCTGGTTCTTTGAAGAGATCAGCAAAATTGATAAAGCTTTAGCCAGACTCATCAAAAAGGGGGGGGGGGAGAAAGCGGTCTCAAATAATAAAATCAGAAATAGAGGAGAAACGACAACTATAGAGGGATTATGACATCCTACAGAAAGGATTATAAGAGAATAGTATGAAAAATTATAAGTCAGCAAACTGGACAATGTAGAATAAATGAACAAATTCCTAGAAACACATAACTTTCCCAAACTGAATCAGGAAAAAATAGAAAATTTGAACACACCGATTACTAGCAATGAATTGAATCAGTTATCAAAATTTCCCAACAAACGAAAGTCCTGGACCAGATTGCTTCACAGATGAATTCTACCAAACATTAAAAGAAGAGTTAATACCTATTCTTTTCAAACTATTCCCAAAAAAGAGAAGAGGAAAGAAAGCTTCCAAATTCATTCTGTAAGGCCAGCATTACCCTCATACCAAAACTAGACAAAGACACCACACACAGAAAATAATAGGCCAATAGCCCTAAGGAACATAGACACAAAAATTCTCAAAGTATTAGCAAACCAAATCTAACAATACACTAAAGAAATCATTCACCACAATCAAGTAGGATTTATCCCAGGGATGCAAGGGTGAATATTAGCAAATCAATCAGTGTGATACATCACACTAACAAGAGAAAAGATAAAAACCATATGATATATGATTTAGATAAAAAAATCATTTGACAAAGTATAGCATCCACTTATGATAAAAATTCTCAATGGAGTAGGGTTAGAGGAAACATACCTCAACATAATAGAGGCCATATATGAAAAATGAAAAACCCACAGCTAACATCATACTCACAGTGAAAAATTGAGAGCTTCTCTTCCAAGCTCAGTAACAAAACAAGGATCTCCACTTTCACCATTTTTATTCAATATATTACTGGAAGTACTAGCCAGAGCAATCAGGCAGGGAAAACAAATAAAAGACATCCAAATTGGTAAAGAAAAAGTAAAACTGTCACTATTTGTAGATGACATGATACTATAAATAGAAAACCCTAAAGACGGCACCAAAAAATGACTGAAAATGGTAAATGAACTCAGTAAAGTCATAGAACACAAAATTAATATACAGAAATAGGTAATATGAGTTCTTAAGATGTAGGATAGAGATTAGAAAGTGGGCTGTCCACTTAACATTTATCCTAAGAGTGTAGGTAGATGTATGTTTTGTTGATAACTGATCTATTTTTATTTTCAAAATCACTGATCCAAACAGCTCAGATTCTGACCACGACCTCCAATCTTTTCGGCTTGCTGGTGCAGCTCTTTCTACCATGACCTTAATGCTGGAAACCTATTTGTCTTCTGTATTTTCTCCCTCTCTATAAACCCCTCCTCCTGGATTCAGGTACCCCCAATCAAGTTTAGTTTTCATGGTTTCTCATTTCATATTATCACCAATTCTCATGTCTTCTTTGTACTTCTGTTCTTTTATTACATCTATTTGACAAAACCTTACCTTTATTTCTACTTGAAATGATACAACTGCCCTATCTGTGTTGGACATTGGGCATCTGGGTGCCCCTGGAGCAAACTGCACAAAGGGTTTCGTTATAATGGTCACATAACTCAACTGGGCTCTGAATACCGTCAAGCAATTGTTGCAGGATTTTATCCAACTCTCACCACCACACGACACACACATCAAAGTTTCACACCTTCCCTACCTTCCTGAGTCCATAACACCTCCACCTCTCCCCCTCATTCTCGGAAAACATTCTCCCCTCCTTCAGAGAAAAATACATCAATAGATTGAAATGACGTTAACTTCCCATTGAAAACATGCCTATCTACTAGCGATTGCACTCCTATCCCCTCTACCCTTGTGGTTGCCATTGTTATGGTCCCCCTCCTCCCTTTTACAGCCCAACTTCCTTCTGTGTTCTGGATCCTACCCTCTGCCCCCTTTTTAGAAGATTTATCCATTTAAGTAACCTTTATCACTTTTGTCTCTTTAATTTCTCCCGCCCTGCCCGATATTCCCATGAGAGACATCCCACTCTCTCCCACCTTAAGAAAAAATTTCTTTGACCTCACAATTCATTCCATCCTGGTCCTACTCTTTCCTTTATAGTTGCACTTCTTTCAAGAAATTATCTTCCCTAATGTTTCCATTTCCTCACTTCCTACAGATTCCTTAATCCATTCAAATTTGACTTCTGCTCCTATCACTCTATTGAAATGACTGTTGCAAGAGTTACCAATGACTAGGAAACACTTTCACAGGGACAGCAGGGTTCAATTAGGACACTCCAGGATGAACTGGGACACGAGGTCTCCTTATCCAATTATCTACCTAGTGCTAAATCTAGTAACATTTTGTCCTCATCTTACTTAACCTCTTAGTAGCATTCAATTGGCCACTCCTTTGTTTCTAAAATATGTTATTCCCTTGGGGTGCCTGGGTGGCTCAGTCACCCAGCTAAGTGCAGGACTCTTGGTTTTGGCTCAGTTCATGATCTCAGGTTATGAGATCAAGTTCTGCATTGGGTTCCACCTTCAGTGGGGAGTCTGCTTGGGATTCTCTCCCTCTCCCTCTGCCCCTCCCCCCTCTAGAATAAATAAATAAATCTTAAAAAAATATGTATATGCTCTTCCCTAATAATCTTCTGGGAAATCCCTCCTATCTCTCTTCCCACCTGTTAGTCCCCTAGTCAATTTCACTCTCTTGAACATAAGATACTAGAGTTCTGCAAAGCTGTTTTAAACACCACTCACTTCCTAATCTCTACTTTCTGATTAATGTCATCCTGCCAACTCCCATGGCTTGGACTTTCATCTCTACATCAATGAATCTCAGAGTTACCCATTTGGTCTAGACTTCTCTGAGCATCACAGACACAGAAAACTGGCTAATAGCTCCACCGGGAATTTTCACCTGTGTACCAAGATAGGAGGGTGCTTCAGAAAGGCAAATAATTTGACATTCCTTTTAATTACCAGTTTTTAAATATTTGCTAATTATATTTTTTATGGGAGGAAAAACTATTTACTAAGATTCTTAGGCTAAAACATTTATTTACTAAATTATTGTACCTAGAGGTTTTGAAAAACCAATCAACAAAAACTTCCCCATATTTTGTCTTTTTTCTCTTAGAGCTTTTTTTTCTTAGAGCTTACCTTATTAAAAGTAACAAAAAAAATTTGAAGAGATTTATTTATTTCGTGTGTGTGTGTGTGTGTGTGTGTGTTTATTTATGTATTTGTCAGAGAGCACAAGCAGGGGGAGCGGCAGGCAGAGGGAGAAGCAGGCTCCCCACTGGGCAAGGGGCTGGATGCGGGACTCATTCCCAGAATTCTGGGATCATGACTTGAGCCCAAGGCAGCCATTTAACCAACTGAGCCACCCAGGCCTCCCTAAAGAGATTTAAATAAAAGTACTTAATCTTGGTAAGCTCAGAGACACAAAGGTTCCCAGTGACTTTGAGGCCAGATTCTCATTATTGCTTCTCTGTGTTCACTATTAACTGAAAAGCTGTAGTACTCTGAAAACGCCACCAATTTTCTCATATCAAAAATACTTGAAGGGACACCTGGGTGGCTCAGTCATTAAGTGTCTGCCTTTGGCTCAGGTCATGATCTCAGGGTCCTAGAATCAAGTCCCACATCATGCTCCCTGCTTAACGGGAAGCCTGCTTCTCCCCCTCCCACTCCCCCTGCTTGTGTTTCCTCTCTCTCTCTCTTCTCTGTCAAATAAATAAATTAAAATCTTAAAAAAAAATACTTGAAGAAATATTTGAAGAATATTTGGGAGTTTAGGATAACAAAGAAATTTAAGATTAAAAAAAGTAAGAGACAATGACTTTCATATGGGTCACACAGCAATGTGGGACATTTGAACCCTACCGTGTAGCTATCATGAGATAACAGAGAAAAAGTCTTTACTTCTAGGAAAATATGCACATATGCACATCTGCAGAAGTATCTGCTCTTCTGAGTGTATACTCTTTCCCAAGTACTATACCAGAGGTTTCATAGAAGCATCTACAGCCCAAGTTTTAGTGTCACTAAGATCTGGCTTCAAAATCCCATGTTACCACTTATTAGTGGTGATACTTTGGACAATTTTTTTTTTTAACTTCCGCAGGGATCATTTGCCTTGTGTAAATGGAGAAGAGCAAATCATAAATGGGGTTGAGAGATTTAAAAGAGTATATGTGAAGCACTTGGTATAGTACCTGGTCCAGGCTTGAACAGCAGCATCTGGTTTTATCTCTGAACCTGCTTTAATTTTCATTTCGTTTCACATGTATCCTCGTAAGAGTCCTATTTAATAGAGGTTGTCATCCCCATTTAAAAAGAGGAGAAGGAGGCTCAAGGTAATGGGACTAATTATCGGCAAAGGGTGTAGCTGAACTGAAGTGTGTGTAACTACAGAACCTCTGTCTTTCCATGGTCCTGTGTGTGTTCAGTGCAATTTGTTCTGATAGGAAATAGATATTTTCCCCCAGAGCAACTTGTACACACCTTTACTCACACAAATTCCTGGATTTACTGACTCATTTGGCCAAATTAAGAATTTTATGTGCCAATGGAAGAGATAATAATTGGGGCCAGAGAGAGAGATGTGTCAAGACACATGGACTAGTAGCTCATTTAGAAGCAAGCTACTGATACACATACACACATATCTAGGGCACTAAGTCCATATGATAGTTCTACTGTGTTACTCCATCATTTGAACATAAGAATCAAGCACCAGGTAAAATTATAAAAGTAGAGAGAAAAACTTTTATTATTTTGAACTGCACTCCTTTTTGAAGTTCTAATTTTTAGTAGTGTTAAACTGGGCAATCTTAGAGTTCCCTAGAGAATTCATCGTAGTATAAAGATGTTCTGCTTTGTTGAAAAACAAAAGAACATTATATAAGTGTGGCATCATTTATATAACTGGAGTTGCTGGAACTTGCTTCTAACACAGGGCAAAGCCTCGAGAAAGTCTTTTGAAATGTGCAACAGACAGTATTATCCGTAAAGAAACAGAGCAGTGCCTAGAATACCTTCCTGCCAGGGAGGAGTCAAGATGATTAAACTTGTCCTGAGTTTTATAGATTAAGATCTACAAGGCAATATTTTTAATGCCACTTAAAATTGTAACCAAGAGGTACAATATGCATAATGTTGTTGTCATGAGTCCAAAAAGTAGTTAAAATTTTCTAGGGTCATATCTATGTTTTTATATATAAATTCATCCCATATAACCTGAAATACTGGGTAAATAAGAAATGAAAGATGACTTATGTTTATTTCATGTCTGGACAGTCTGTTTAAACAACTGAGTTTCATTGGTATGTCGGTTTAATAAAAACTTCAGCGCATGATTTTTTTTTTCTGCGCTAAGGCAAACTTTTTTAAACAGTACCGAGAACACAGGCTTTAGCAGACAAAACAAAGAGAGTCTTTTGCTAAGCAATGCCAAAGCTATTCTTTCAATGCAAGTGGTAAACATACAGCAAAGATTACCTTCCAGGCCTCATGAAGGTATTCTTAATTACAAATTGAAGCTCTCTGCATACCTCATCACTTCAGTACTTGCCTCAAGACCTATAAAACCATCAGAGGGTAACATTTTGCAAATCAAATGGAGAAAACTAAGTCATGTTACATCAAATCAAACTGTCCTGCAGCGAGCTGTTTTGGAAAGGGAAGGTTGCATCCTTTCGTATTAAAATGCTCAACCATCCTCTGACTTGCTGTGAAAAATGCACACTTGGCAAAATGTAGGATGCGGGCTTCTGGGATAATGAGACTACTCACATGTTTTACACACATTAAAAATACATTGATCTCGCTGTTTTGGTTCTCCTTGCACACAACTGATAGATAGCATTGCTCAGTATTTAAGAACTCAAAATGTGGAGATGAAGTGAGGATGAAGCTTAACTCAGCTCTACCCCTCCTACCTGTGTGTCCTTGAACAGATGTTTCCCTTTTCCTAAATCTTACTTTCTAGTAGCTCTTTATTGTTCCATGGGGAAGTATAATATTATTTACCTCCTAAGTTTATCAAGAATATGAGATAATTTATTAAAAGCTGCTAGAGGACTCCCAACTATTTAGTGCTCAATAAATGTTTCTAGAAGGAAGGAAAGGAAGAAGCCAGAGAGGAGGGAGAAGAGGAAGGGAGGGGAATTTGAGTCTAAGTTTAGTTATAGCCAGAGGGCATTGAGATTGGAGAAAGGATTGTTGGCATGGGTTGGAACATAAAGAAACAACAGGTGACCACAAAATGACTTTTGCAGCAAACAGGCTAAATGCTCCATACTCATAAAAATCACATAGCTCAACCACGGGGTTTTAGTTGCTGAATAAATTCATTGAAATTCTACACTTTATTTTGTTTTCTGTCCAGCAGATCTAAGAGATACCAATTAATTTCAAAGTTGCAAAAAGTAAGCTGGAAAAGATGGGGCTGATTTTTTAAAAGAGCACACCTCAAATGATGCTAGATTTCCTCTCTGGCTGGCACGGTTATAGCACAATGTGTCTGGTGTTAGTTTCCTACACCCCATTACAATTTGGTGCCAAAGGAATCCCCAAACATCTGGGTACTGTTTTACTTTGCTCTGACGACAGTTGAGGCTTCGGTGCCTCCTGTTTCTTCTCAACTGGAAAGGACATTCATTTCTGCCCAGCTCAAAGTTTATCTCCCTTGCACCAGAATGTGCATTCTACCCTTAAATCTAAAACTGCCCTGACATGTTGTTATAATATCTCATGGATGTGGAAAGTTTATTGGGACCTTCTGTGAAACATGGGAAAAGGTGTGATCTGGCTGCTCCTTGATGTGTTCTCACATGGGCAGGGCAAATCTTACTTCCTTGCTTAAGCACTATACCCAAGGCGTTTATTAACTGCTTTTCCTTCTACTACATTTTCATAAGCTGCTGAATTCTATTACCCCTTTTGTACAGAAATACTTGGGCTCGGGAGCCATTTTGTCTTCAGTCCTTCTTGTACAACTGAATTCTGCGGTGGAACTACCATGGGAGAGTGGCCAAACATCCCATTTGACAGGGAAAAAAAATAAGCAGGAACATTTTAGCTTTCTAAATTTTGATATTTGTGCAGTGTTGCAAAAGATATCCAATATGGTAACCGTTGAGGACTTAGTAGATGGCAACACCATGCTTGCTATTTTACCCAATTAGGTTTGATCTCCAGGACCACACTAAAGAAGGTGATATGATGAGAAAAATGAATCAGAGATCAACTTATCCAAAGACGTAGAGAAAACAAGAAACAACTCTAGGTTTTGAATTTTGTTTGAGTAAAAAAGTTTGAGGAATACACTTATTCAATGTTATGTTCATGGCCAAATTCTATATGTCTTTCTTCGGGCAGGTTTTAGGTGTCTACAATGAGCAAAGTATTGTCTGGGCACTGGGACTACACCAGACAAGAGGCCAGAAGCAATCCCAGCATTTGCAGAGTTCCCAATCAAACAAGGAGACAGACACTGAGAAACATATTTCACAAAACAAAGATATTCTGTATGCAAATATTCATAGGCTCCTCCTCCCTCCCAGAGCCAAGTGGGAAATAAGAGCCTATTTCCCATTCTACCCCCACCACCACAATAAGAGAAAGAGAATTGTACTGGAAGAGAAGGAAGATTGGTCTACATAAGAATATATACACATGCAATTTTTATTATCAAATATAGAACTATTAGAAATTATAACACATAAAAACGTATGTGTAGATAAACAATATTGGGGTGAATAACCACATACCCAGCATTCAGGACTAGAAATACCCTTTAAGATTCAATCTACTCATTTCTGAGGTGTCAGAGGAGTCCGAGTCAGTCGAAATTCTGAAATCATAATTCACAGAATCATGCTGCTTATGAGAATAATTATTTATAGTCAACTACCATTAATAGCCTATAAACTTAATTAATCTATAGTTAAATAACATATTTAACTTATTTTAATCATTAATTACATGATTCACTATGAACATACAAGAACACGTCAATAACATGGTCCCTTTTAAAAGTTCTAGCTGAAGGGCTCCTGGGTAGCTCAGCGGGTTAAAGCCTCTGCCTTTGGCTCAGGGCACGATCCCAGGGAGGGTCCTGGGATCGAGCCCTGCATTGGGCTCTCTGCTCGGCAGAGAGCCTGCTTCCCCACCTCCCCTTTTTGCCTGCCTCTCTGCCTACTTGTGATCTATCAAATAAATAAATAAATCTTTAATAAAAAATAAAAATAAGTAAAAGTTCTAGCTGATTCAAACAGAGCTTCACTTAGAAGCATAAATGGAAAGTGTTCTGATCAAGGCTAAGACAGCATAGCATTTCATGAGGGATCCATGCAGAAAACTAAAGCAGGGTCAGAGTGAGAGGCCAGCCTGGTTACTCTGACCCACAAGCTGAGAGCAGAAAAAAAAGAAAATATTCTTAGCCTAAGTTAAGTTTATATAATCTATTTAAAAAATAATTACTGCTCTTAAGTCCCAGCTGATGCTGAGATCCTTTCAGAAACCTATCCATTCATGGCATGGAGTAAGCTATGCAACATCATAACCAGTGTAACTACAGCATGAAAGAAAACAAAGTAAAGCAATTTGTTCAAAATTAAGCAAAACATGGATGATTGTTTAGATGTTATTTTCAATAGTTCACTCATTGGCATTGAAAAGTGGTTTTATTTCCTACCACAAACAAAATGTTGCTGTTTCATGAATAAACAGTTTAATCTTCAGTGAGATCCTTTGCTCTGATTTATGGCACCTGTTCCAAAAAAATCCCAAGGCAGCCAGAGAGCTGAGTCACAGACATCAGCCCTGGTAGCAAATAGTAAAGGGCTCAGACTTCAAAGAGTTAGAGATAAGCCACACTGGAATAAAAAGAAAGGGTGTTGCAGACATACTAAGTGGCAGAAAGGACCAGAAACTCAGAAATGAAAATATGGAGACAAGTCAACTTCTGCTGGTGTTGTGTTTTCAAAAGTTCCCTTGTCAGCAATCATCCAGGCACCCAGACACACCCTCCTTTTCTGTGCCTGTGACCCTAAACTATATTTCCAGCAACCTCCCTCTCCTACCACAGTGCCCCTCTATTCAAAACTCCCTTTCAGGAAGCTGGACGAGAAAGACTTTTACAACGTGATAGTTTTTTAAGTTGGGTTCTACTTTGGATAACAGTTTCGTATTCCCACACTTTAAAAGAAAAAAAGTTTTTGGGTAAAGATTTATTTACCTGAGAAAGAAAGAGAAAAGGAGAGAGACACAGGGAGAGAGAAAGAATGGGGGGAGAGGGGCACAAGGGGAGAGTCTTAAGCAGACTCCATGCTAAGTACAAAGCCCAACACTGGGCTCGATCTTACTACACTGAGATCACGACCTGAGCTGAAACTGAGTCAGACACTTAACTGACTGTATCACCCAGGCATCCCCTGCAAGCTTTAAAAAATAAAAAAGCAAGGATACAGGGCTCAAAAGAGCCAATTTTAGGAAGCAGTCTGAAAGGAGACTTAGAGAACAAGGGAACTAACATCCCCTCCGTGACCCAGATCGCAGACAGGCAATAGGAAGATAAAGTATTCTGCAAAAGACAGTGCTTAGTAATTACCTAGTGCGAGGTGGTTATTTCAGGGATAAAGGATGGCGAGGCAACCAAGATGTTAAAAATAACGGAAAGCTACTATTATTCCTGAAGGTGATGGGAGCAGGTCGTATAACTGGAGGCTAGAAACCGGTAAGTTTGACAGGAATTGAGAATTGTACAAAAAGGAGCCACAGGGCAGGGGCTGGCGTCATGGAGGAGGAACAGCCACAACTGGGATGTTCCCCGAGGTGGAGAGATGGGACATGTACCCCGGTTCCATCTTCCTTCCTCCCTCTAGCAGCTCTCCAGTCTCTCCCATTGGCTGAGTGGAATAAAAAGTAATTCACAAATGTGTGAGTTGATGTCCTGTGAGCACTAGATGGCAAGATGGATCTAGATGTACAAGAGATTTGTTGGGGTAACACCTATGGAAGATAAGGGGGAGAAGGCAGTAGAGTAGCAGGGAAAGCCTTCAAGCCCAGGGCCAATATGAGGCTAATGAAAGGAGAGGCAGATCAGAGCTTTGGGCAGTGAGGACGTCAGACCATCATAGAGCTTCAGGAAAAACTCCAAGACTGAGGCACATCCTGAAGGCGCTAGGGCTGGACACTCTCAGCCTCCCAAATGCTCCCTGAGTCAGGTCCTCTCTTGAAGGAAGGTGTGGGCATCTTACCCTCCATGGCTGCTGCTGCAAGGAAGCCTGGAAACACAGATTGTTAATTTCAAACCCTAGTATGCAGATCTGAGCAGGACGAAAAGGAGGAGAGATTCTAAGGGCAGACAGGCTCATGACTGGCATGTGGGTAAAGAAAGTGGAGACTGAGTCATTAGATGCAGTAATTATGGTATATAACATCTTCCCATGACTACACTGAAAAGCATACATCTAGAATGAAAAATGTTGAATAATTTAAGAAACCAACTTTATTAAATAAAACAAATTTTATGTTTAAGAATGTTAAAAACTCATATGAGCAATATATCATGGACTGAAGAACACAAAGCTAGAGCAAACCTCAGAACCTCTGACCTAGCCAATCATCTTATTTATTTATTTTAAACAGAGAGAAAGCAAGCACAAGCAGGGGGAACCGCAGAGGTAGAAGAAGGCTCCCTGCCCCATTGAACAGGGAGCCCAATAGTGCTTGATCAGGACCTGAGATACTTAACCAACTGACCCACCCAGGTGCCCCTCAGCACACTCCTTTTGTAGATATTGAAACAGCCTCAGATAGATGGAGTGAAAGATGCCCCATTCAAAATTACCTTGTGACAGACTCAAGGCTAGAACCCCAATTCTTTGACTCTTGTAAGATGCTCACAAAAGGCATCTAATCATGTCTAGCTTAATCTAAAAGCCAATACTTGAAAGTTCTACCAAACAGAAGCTAAACAATTTTGTGTTTTTTACTGCTGTGTGAAAGAGGAAAAAAAACAAAACAAAACAAAACCTCAGCCTCAATGACAATTTATTCCTCATGCTGATTTTATTAAAAATGAAATTAAAAACAACCAGCCCCCAGAATAAATAAACATATCTCCTTTACCACTTTGACAAACTTAACAAATCTATAATACTTTATAAGTTATTAGGTTGAAATATGTCAACTGAGGTACAATCAACCAATTGATCTACTTTTTATTTTTGTAATAGTTGTGAATACGTCTATAAATATACTTTAAAAAGCTTTCTCATTAAGAACAATGGCACAACAAAGGCATATTTAAAAGGTCTTGGATTGAGAGTAATTTACACAAATAGTCTTAATGAAATTTGTAATTTATAGATGGAAACTTGTCTCTGTTAGGATTGTAGTACCATCCAGTTATAGGATCCTTGAAAATTTCTAAAACTACACCAGTTTACTTAGCCTTTGCTGAATAAGCACAGAGATTTTATCACTGCTTAGCTGTTATATAATGTTGGACTGTAAAATGTCAATTGTATAATATACTTGCTTACAGATAGTTACATCCTCAAACGGTGTAGTTTAATCTCTTATTCTCCTAAGGACAGACTCTGGGGCATTCTAGAAATACAGCTTGGGAAAACTGCCCCCAAAACGTATTCAAACACATACAGGCATTATCATCTGCAGAATAGAAGCAGACGTGGTGGAAATCCTGCTGCATTCAACTTCACTACATAAGGTATACAAGGACATAAAAGGTTAAAGCTACAAAACTAAGGGATTGATCGGTGTCTCTGGAGCAATGTTATTTTAGCTTTGTTTTATTTTTTTGAAGGATAACTTGCAGACCTTGCTAAGTGAAATGCTTAAGAGGTCCATGGAAACTAAAAGGAAATGACAGAAAAATGTAGACACAGTTAAAAGTCCTTAAGAAATTCAAGAAGAATTTTGTAAAAATATAGTCACTGCAACCCAATGAATAAACATGTACTAAAAGCTTACCAATTTATGAAAATGTTTTGCAGACTCTCTCTCTGAGCAAGTTACACAGACTAGAATTACAGTTTCTTCAGCTTAAAGCCCGATGAAAATTAAAAACACTGCATTTGTCTTTGAAAACAAATTCACACAGTAGTAATATTTAGGATAAGAGCCAAGGAAATCACACCATAAACTGTTCAATAAGATTACAACTGTACCAAAATGAATTTTCAAAGTAACTGCCAAATGTATATTTCCATAGTACCTACTTCCAATACAGGCTTTAAGGTATCTCAATGTTTAAAAAGGTATTTGGTGTATCAAGATACAAGTATCTAATCATATTTCACCAAAAGTATTCAGATCTTGGATGTACTGTCTGCATACAAGTTAATCAACAAGAGGAATGAAATCTTGCTGTTTGCATAATGTGGATGGAACCAGAGTACATTATGCTAAGAGAAAGAAGTCAGTCAGAGAAAGATAAATATCATATGATTTCACGCACATGTGGAATTTAAGAAACAAAACAGAGGAACATCGTGGAAGGGAAGGAAAAATAAAAGGAGATAAAAACACAGAAGGAGGCAAAGCCCAAGACACTATTAACTATAGAAAACAACCTGAGGGCTGCTGGAGGGGAGGGTGGAGGGAATCACTAAATGGGGGATGCCCATTAAGGAGGGCATCGTTGGGATGAGCACTGGGTATTATTATTAAGTGATAAATTATTAAATTCGACTCCTGAAACTAATTCTACACTATATGTTAACTAACTGGAATTTAAATAAAAAATTAAATAAAATATTCCTAAATTTTATACAGTTAAAATTTGCTTCTATGAAAAAAAGTTTTTATTTCAAAGACAATGGGTAAAATTCTGGACATCTTGTAGGTTTTCAGGAAAACACTATTTAAGGAAAAAATAAAAGCCTTTAGTGATTTATGAGTCATGAGAATTTTTTTTCTAATGGTCTATCTAGGGAAAACATATAATAGTTTTAAATTCCACATTGGATTCTACATAGCTCTCCTAAATATCCAACAGTTCATAACAGAGTTTCTGGCTGTCCTCATGTTTGAAATATTTAAAAAAAATTTTTCATTTCCCTAAGAGTCTGTACTTTAAAAAAATAATACCACCTCTTATCCTTTCCTTCCAATTTATAATTTGATTTATTCATTTCTAGATAAAGTGTTGCAACTGTACTTTTATGTAACAGTGTTTTTATGTAACCTCTCCATCGTTTGATGGTTTGTACTTTTTATCATTGAATATGTATTTTCTCCTATTTGATTGAATATGAGCCAGATATGCCAGGGGGAATCCTAGTCCTACCCTACCCCTTCCCTCCCAGTTCCTTCATGCCATCCCTTTGAGGGAAGAATGCTGCTGTGATAGATCAGGTTTAAGGGCATTTTATTTTTTCCTGTGTCCAAAGAGCTCGGGGTGAATAGGCAGTTGCCATGTTAAGCTCAAGGTTAGCAAGTTAACATTGGCATGTAGGCATGAAACTTCTTGATGCTCTTGTAAGATGAAGAATGAAAACCTTAGCAGCAGCTCTCTCCTGGGACTTGGCACTCTGTACTTAGGCGCTTGAAGTTTTCTGTGGCAGAGTAGTTGTATCACTTACAAAAATCTAGATTATACTGCAGTAATAAAAATCTCCTAAATCTCTGTGGCTTACACAACAAAGAGGTCTTTCTCACTCATGCTACACACCTGTCATTTGAGGTCAGAAGTAGATGGCAATATCAGAACCACTCAGGGTCATAGAACCATGGCTTTTAGCCACTTACTATGCATGCTGATATACAAAATTGTCTCTACTTTATTAAGAATATAATTTCCGTACTTTAAGTGTCAGTCTATAGGAGGGTGGAGATAAAATGTTTAAAATGTCATACAGTAATTGTAGTCAGAGACAGCATTTAATAACATCAACCACAAAGTACAAAGACATCTTCGATGTTCTCCAACAGGTATCTTTTTGTTGGGGGGAATCAAACTGGAAACTGGTCTTTTTTTTTAAAGAAGTTGAGATACAATCCAACCTGCTACCTCAGGGTCAGTGAAAAACAGGGACAATAGCCAGAGGGTGTGCAGCAAGGGTCAGAAAGCAGTAAAGCTCTACATATTCAGATGACAGGATCATTCCTGACTAATACATAATTGACAGAAAGCGTTTTGAAGACTTGAGCATATCAAGCCATTATAATAAGGATTTGATGGCATTTGGTTATTATTGTAGGACTATTTAATTTTTATCTTTCAATATTTTTCAAGTATTATAAGACAGAAATGTATTTTGTAGGAAAAAATTGAAATAACCAATTGATAAGTCCTCTTATTTTAAAAATGTTATGCATTTAAAAAAATAAATAAGAATAAAAAATGTTATACATTTTAAGGATCTTGATATAAGGAAGTAATTTAAATATATATCTGCATGGAGCAAAAAGAAAAGGGTTAATAGAATTTGTGGGGGAGAGAGGAAGAGAGAGAAAGAGTTTGCATAAAGGAATTTTCTAAGAGTTTCCACAAAATCCCAGTTGGAACAAAAGGTTATATCAGATCTCCACCATATATTATTTTTGGTAGACTATAAATGTTTATGTTTCTTTTAACAGTATAGCAAAATGTCAATAACTCCAGTTCCAGATAGCTGAACCCATCATTTATAATAATAATTTGCTGTCTTTGTAATATCATAAATTAACAAACCCCATTTGGGTATTATTACATATTGTGCTATGGATCTCATTTCTAGATCTTGTTTGGGTTTTGTTTTTTAAAGACTACAGATATCATTTGTTGGGGTGCTGATCTTTATTTAGTGTTTTCTCATTGTCATTCTCCTTTTCTCATTCATTCACAGAAACTTTTTTCTCATTCACTCGCAGAAACTTTTCTGTAGATATACTTCAGCTCCAGGAGTGGTATGGTCCAAAATTCACTGCATGACAAGTTTGGCCTTGGGAGAAGTTGGCTGCAGATCTCCCCTCTCTAAATTCCCCTTCTATAAGGAAGAATGTTCACTGATAATGTTCTTTCTGTACCAGATTTTTAAATTGAGCTATAAAAAAGAATTCCAATTATAGCCAAAGTCCAGAGCTTAGAATATGATGACAAACAGAAAAAGTAATCTAGGTCCTATCCCTAGGAAAAGACAAATTTTCAAAAGGCAGTTGCTCTAAGTCCATGAAAAGGCTCGACCCTCGCCATTGAGGCTCACAGCATCAGCAAAGATTGCTTTGCTCAAGCTTAGCCTGAGAGCAGCAGAGCAACCTCTCTTCAAAGGGCAGTGCAGGCATGACAGTAAAGACGATTGTAATTAAGAGCAGAAGATAAAGACACTTCCCCCACTTTTATGGGTACTGCATGAACTTCAAAAGATCTCCATGTGTTTCTGGAGATAGAAGACTACTCCCTTCAACAACATAGGGGTTTGAATTTCCTATGACTTGAGATCTCAGCCACAGATTTTATTCAATAAAAGCAAATATGATTGCTTTGCCCAAAAAGAGGCCGTTTGTTTTGTTTCATTTTTAATTAAAATAATTTTGACATATGATATTGTATAAACTTAAGGTGTATAACACATGTTAATTTGTTACACTTATATATTGTAATAGGATTGTCATTGTAGCAATAATTAGCACTGCTATCATATTACATAATTATGTAAAAACAAAAAACAAAAACAAGAAATGGGTACCTGGGTGGCATAGCCAGTTAAGGGTCCAGATTCTGGTTTCAGCTCAAGTCGTGATCTCTGAGTCATGAAATCAAGCCCTGCATCAGGCTCTGTACTCAGCTTGGAGTCAGCTTAAGACTCTCTCTCTCTGCCCCTTTCCTTCATGCTCTCTCTTTTTTGCTCTCAAATAAATTGTTAAAAAAAATATATATAAAATAAACAAGGAAGATGAGATCTCTGCCCTTAAACTACCTTTGACATTCTGCCACCAAAGTTGCTCTTTCCTGATTTAGAATACTAGACTGTTAGACCTTTATATCTCTTAAGATTCTTTCCAGTATGATTCTCATTCTTTATGAGTATTTTTCATTTAACTTTTCTTACTCATTATTACCACCCCTGGACTAATCCATAAAACCCTAAATAAAGATAGACATTTCAGGGCATCTGGGTTGTTCAATTGGTTAAGCATCTGCCTTTGGCTCAGGTCATGATCTCACCGTCTTGGGATTGAGCCCTGCACCAGGCTCTCTGCTCAGCAGGGAGCCTGCTTCTCTCTCTGCTGCTGCTCTCCCTGCTTGTGCTTTCTTGCTCTCTTTCTGACAAACATAATCTTAAAAAAAAAAAAAGACATTTCAATAGAGAGAAAGGAAGGAAGGAAGGCAGAAAAAAAGAAAAAAGAAAAGAAGGAAAAAAGAAATGTGGCAATCTTGACACACTTGATTCCATGGAATAAGATTTTACCTGCCTTTTTTTTTTTTGGTCTGGATGTTTATTCACTTATTTATTCATTTAAAAATACTTACTGAGTCTTTCTACATATTAGGCATGCTATTTGGTGCTGGATATATGGTTGTAAAGAAATCAGTCCTGTCCCCTTCTTTCATAGAACACAAGGTTTATGGAAGGAAAAGAAGCAATGATTAAATAGTAAATACATTGTTTCTTCGAAGGATGCAATCATGGGAGAGAATAAGAAAGATCTATTTTTTTTCCTTTTTTTTTTTTTAAAGATTTTATTTGTTTATTTGACAGAGATCACAAGTAGGCAGAGAGGCAGGCAGAGAGAGAGAGGAGGAAGCAGGCTCCCTGCCGAGCAGAGAACCCGATGTGGCGCTCGATTGCAGGACCCTGAGATCATGACCTGAGCCGAAGACCGAGGCTTTAACCCACTGAGCCACCCAGGCACCCCATAGAAAGATCTATTTTAGAACAAGATATGGCATCCATGAATATCTAAGGGAGGTCCCAATGATGTGAAGCGGGAGGGGGAAGGTTGTGCAGTAGAAGAAAGAGCCATGAGGGAGCAAAGAGCTTTTCATGTTGCAGAACTCAGCAGAGGCCAATGTGACTGGAAAACAGTGAATCATGGGTAGGAGATGTAGTTGGAAAATAGGCAGAGCCTGAATTTTGCAGGGCTTTGCAGATTATGCTCAGTATTTTGGTCTTTATTCTAAGCCCAGTGAGAAGGTTTTGAAGGATTTTAAGGGGAGAGAAGTGATGTGATTAGAGAAAGATTCCTAAATGGTCATTCTGGTTGCAGTGAGAGGAATGGAAACAAGGAAGATGAAAGAGGCAAGTAAGCTGGGCTTCTCACAGTACAAATTGTGACGCAGGTGGTGGTGTAATCAAGAGGGGATAATGGTAAGGACTAGTGTGGTAGTCAAGAAGACAGAACATATACTTTGGAGATAAAATTAATCAGGGCTGGTAAAGGTCTTAGTACCAGAGTTGGGCAAGTGGATTGGGAAGAAGATAATGCTCATTTTTTCACTTGGCTAATGACAAATAGCGATTCACTGGAAAAGCTGGATTTGGATAGTCATTGGAGTACTTGGAGGTGGGGAAAAGAAGACTTGGTTTGGACATGTTAAGTTTAAGAGCCTTATGAAACTTAGTTGTCAAATATCAGGATGACATTTAAATATACTAGTTTAGAGCTCAAACAAGATTTCTGACTAGAGGGGCGCCTGGGTGGTTCAGTTGGTGGAGCATGTGACTCTTGATCTCCAGGTTGTGGGTTTGAGCCTCACGTTGGATGTAAAGAGGACTTAAAAATAAAATCTTAAAAAAAAAAAAAAAAAAGATTTCTGACCAGAGGTCATATTTACAGCAATGAGTGTTGCTGAGGTCAATTAGAGAATACAGAGGGAGGAAGAAAGGAGTATATTTGGAATGTCAACAGATTAATGCAATCTGAGTTCCCAGGGAAAGGGAATGCAATTGGGGTCTATTATAATTCATTTTAATAGAATTCTGATAAATTAAGCCAAAAATTGAATAAAACAGAGAATCATTTATTGACCTTGGTTCCAGAGGTTTACTTAATCACAAATATTTCCTTTTCCATGGATGTCATTGTCTTTAACAAAATTCCAAAATATTTTCTAGAAATCAGTTTATTGAAAAAGCATCTTGATAAGCTGAACCTACTGGGGAGTAAATGATAATTTACCTTCAAAACTGATCCAAATTGATAATTTCTTGTACACTGTTAAATTAGGTGTTAAATTAAATTTTCTTTTGCAGACTAAGGATGGTAGCTCTGTTTTCCAGCTCTGGAAAGTTATTAGCTATGGGAAAGATGTTCTTTTCAGATTAGAAGCAAATCAGATATTGTAGAATTCCTCAGGCCAAAAGAGTTTTTTGAAGAAGCTGCAGTATTATGGTTGAGATAAACATTACTATGTTAATTACCATCTTCAAGTATTTAATGTCAATAAAAACCTTTCCAAGTTTCTCAAGGACACTTCCAGGCAGAGTTGTATATTTTCAAGGAAATATCAGAAAACCTCCCATTACATTTGTCATATTAAAATCCAATTAGGCACAAAGCAAGACAAAGGAATAGACTAAATTCGAGAACAACATATGTTTAACATAGTACACTTATTACACATAAGCTTAAATATCACAGACTGGTTAAAGCTTTAACTTTTTGTCCCTTAGAAACCTGAAGAAAAACATGCAGTGAAAGTTTAAAAAAAAACTTAGAGTCTTAAAAATGGATGTTAATTCATGAAATATAAAATCAGCATCATCTTAACTGATAAATTTCCCAAAACACCATTTTCTCTTATATAGTACATATTCTACCTAATTGCCACTTAACACAGGACTGCTATGTGATAGGCATTTAGGTATTGTAAATAGTCTCTAGCTACATCTTGTAAAAGCCCCAAACTGAGAAGAATAAATCAGAATATATGTGTTAGCAAAGCTCTTTTTAAAGTAATAAATGTAGGTAGATTGTTCCAGTTGAATTTATTGCTTAAACTGGCTTTTTTTTTTTTTTAAGACAATGGAAGCTTTAACAGAGTGACAAAATTAAGACAATTCAGTTTGTAGCCCATTAGGTTGTACACAGGAATTAAGAGATGGATTTTGATTTAACAAATGCCATTTAGCACAGAGCAGAGCGTCGGTAAAATATAGTTGAATGATTGGGACCCTCTTGATCCTTTCTACCAATTAACATGATAAACGATCAAATATTCATCTAAAATGGACAATATAGTACCCGGTGAAAAGTATTTTGGTAACAGTTCATTTGCCCATGGCTGGATATTTGAAATCCTTGGATGTATAACTTTTGGAGATGACTAATTATCAAGACTACATATGGCTTTCTTAGCTAGTTTACAGCTGGATGAGTTCCTTTGGCTAATAGGAAGAATGTATAACAACTGACTTTGCATTTCAGACTTGGATAAGTACCATTATAATTGCTAAAAAGGTTGGGGTGAGACTATAAGTTCCAACCCTCTAAGCACATCTTTGGTTCTCCTGGCAACCAGCCCCCATCCTTAGGTGAGGTCCAAGTCACCTCATGAACCAGACACCTTTATCACTCTCATCACTCAGGAAACTCTAAGGGTTCTAGAAGCTCTGGGCCTAACAGGATAAAGAGCGAATACACATTTCTTATTATGAAGCATAGCATCACATATGTCTAAACATACTTTGAACATAATTTGCATAGAGTATCAAAAAATAGATCAGTCTCCCCTCTGTTATGTAACATCCCAAACAAGTTAATCATGTGTTGTTGAATAAACAAAGCAGAGAGCAGTTTATTTGAAAACCAAAGAAACAAGCAGTGCATTCTGCATTAACTTTAATTTCCCATGCATTCTTTGGCTTCATGGTTATTTATAGATCTTTTCCTAGAATAATTTATACTTAAAGTGAACAGTTTAAAGCTATGGGAAGTTGCTTTTAGTATCCTTTACTGTGAGGTGGTTTTTTTTTTCCCCCTCAATTTAAGTTAAAAAAAAAAAAAAGATATGACTACAATAATGCAGTTAGCATTTGAGTAGGAAACTATGATCCTTACCAATTAAGGACCACAGAAATAACTTTTACATGCAGTTTATAACTTAAAGTATGCATTTGCGTGTATTACCGCAATCGTACTCAGAATCATTGCCAATATTTAGTGATGATCAAGTAAAGAAAGAATCTGCCTTCTTAAAAAAAGAAAAAATTCCCTCAATCCACCAAGATTTGGGCAAATAGCTCAGATAGAAAAATCTGATGGGAAAGGATTGACCAAAAAGTAATCTCCTCCTTCCCCTTCAGAACACTGTTTTTTTGTTTTTTTTTTTTTTTTTTTTTTTTAGTTCTTTCAGTTGGACTGCAGTCTGGCTCTCAAGATAGGAAGGAGAATGATTACATGTAATTTCCAGAGTATTTTTGCCTCCATGTTCTTATGGCCTTGCTTGTTTTGACCTGACTAAATCAGAATAACCCAGTCAGAAAGAGTTTTGTAATTAAATGCCAAAGATAAAAAAATAGATCTGGAATAAAAGCCACCATAATTCCAAATCTGTAAGTGGTGCTAAAAGACCAAAAGCAAATAATATAACAACAAAAAATGACCTTTACAGAGCCCCTTACCCTAACAAAAATTGTCCACCAGCCTCCAATGTGTCAATACAATTTGCAAGAGCCACTGCTGGTGTGCTCTCCTTCTCAGCCACTGGTCTCCTTATGAACTTTTGTTTTGACCTGTACTTATCTCTTCAGTCTCATCTTGAGGAATGCTTCTTGTTCTTCTTTGGTGTCATAAGCCATGCTGCTCGAAGGCCCTAAAAGGACCATCTGGAATCATCGTTCTTCTCTTCCCGTCATACTCTGGCTTAGTTTATTTGGCTGTGAGGCCAAATGTTCAATCCCTTAGGGAGGCCGTTCTTGCTCACCCCAGCCTAAGCTTCATTCCTTCTGTGTGACTTTCATGACCCATACACCCTTTTCAACTTAACATAGGTTCTAATTATACGTTAGCTAGGAGAATAGTTAATGAATTTTTCCTTTACTAAATTGTATGATACATGAAGAGTATGGCCATGTCTACTTCCCCATCATTCTATCTATAAAACCTAGTAAGTATATGTTAAATAAGTGGGTGAATGGATGATTAGATAGATGGATGGGTGGAGGGATGGATGAGGTCTCTCTCAGAAGATACGTTCTCAAACCCTATCTATGTGAGGATATCATGATACTATAGAACAAATTATCCAATAGGAATGTGGGCCAAATATGTCATTTTAAAGTTTTTCATAGCCACATTAAAATACAAATGAAATTTTAATATTATGTTTAATTAGAGGTAACCAAAAGACTAATTTTATCATGTAATCAATATAAAATATTTTAATGAGATCTTACTTTTTTCCATACTAAGTCTTCAAAATCTTATGTATTTTCTACAACTCCAGCATATATCAATTTGGAGGAGCAGCATTTCAAGTTCTTAATAGCCATATTACCTTACAAAATTTGGAAAGCCAGTGAAATAGATCTGTCAGAAGTTCATGTGTGTGAAGAAATATCTTAGAGGAAAAGGGTGGAATTTATCTTAGACAAGAAAGTTGAAAAGACACTTTTGTTCAAGATCATTGCTTTGAGTGAGACAGAAGAAAAGATTTGAAAATATTTCTCCAAAGAAGACCATACAAAAATGGCCAAAAGACACATGAAAAAATGTGCCATATCATTTGGCACGAGGGAGAGTCAAATCAAAACCACAATGAGATACCACCCTACACCAGTTAGAATGGCTAAAATTAACAAGACAGGGAACAACAAATGTTGGGGAGGATGTGGAAAAAGGGGAACTCTCTTACACGGTTAGTGGACATGCAAACTGGTACAGCCACTCTGGAAAAGTATGGAGCTTCCTCAAAAAGTTAAAAATAGAGCTATCCTATGATCCAAGCAATTGCACTATTGGGTATTTAACCCAAAGATACAGATGTAGTGAAAAGAAGGGGCACATGCACCCCAATGTTCATAGCAGCAATGCCCACAATAACCAAACTGTGGAAGGAGTGAAGATCTCCTTCAACAGAAGAATGGATAAAGAAAATGTGGTCCATATATACAATGGAATATTACTCAGCCATCAGAAAGGATGAATACCCACCATTTACATCAACATGGATGGAACTGGAGGAGATTACGTTAAGTGAAATACACCAAAGAAAGACAATTATCATATGGTTTCACTCATGTGTGGAATACAAGAAATAGCACAGAGGATCATAGGGGAAGGGAGGGAAAACTGAATGGGGAGAAATCAGGGAGGGAGACAAAGCATGAGAGACTCTTGACTGTGGGAAGCAAACTGAGGGTTGTGGAAGAGGAGGTAGGTGGAGGGATGGGGTAACTGGGTGATGGCCATTAAGGAAGGCATGTGATGTGATGAGCACTGGGTGTTAGTATGAAACTGATGAATCATTGAACACTACATCAGAAACTAATGATGTACTATGTGTTGCCTAATTGAATTCAAATTTTTAAAAAAGATGTTAAAAAAAATAGTTGTCTCTGTTCAGGCTGCTGTAACAGAAATACCATAGACTGGGTGGCTTATAAACAATGAAATTTATTTCTCACAGTTCTAGAGGCTGGAAAGTCCAAGATCAAGGCTCCAGCATATTCAGGTGTCTGGTGAAAACCCAATCCTGGTTTATAGATGTGCTTTCTCATTATAACCTCACATGGCAGAAGGGGCAAGGTAGCTCTGTGGGGTCTCATAAATTCCCTAATCCTATTCATGAAGGCTCCATGCAATGACCCAATTACCTCCCAAAGGCCCTACCTCCTCACACTATCATATTGAGCTTTCTTTCAACATAAAAGTTTGTAGGGGGAGACAGATATTTAGTCTATAACAATATGAATACTTCTGCTTCTTTTATTGTCTTGCCCTGACCTTTCCATCTTTTCCTATAAGGTACTTAGAATAAGAAGATTTCACACAAAATAAAATGGTTTCCCAACAAAATCTCTGCAAGATAATGAGAACACATAGCAATGGAGAGAGGACCATATGAGTAAAGGTTAAATGGAAGGGGACCATGGTGGCTTAGGAAGGGAACCAAAAGGAAACAGGCAGCAGTGACAGCACAGACAGGGAACAAAACAGGAAGAGGAAGACAGGGTGGCATCATAATAGTGGCCCAGAGCATGTCCTGAGTTGATGGAAGACACTCAGTGAATTTCCTTCCTAAACCAGTTGAGAGAAATTTGAGGTGTGGTTAGAGCACTCCAATTTTTCTTGCTAGAGTCTGAATTAGATATAATATTTGTCAGTATTATTTTCCTGCTAAGGTAATGTGCTAGGTGAAAGTGTGGTATTTAAAAAATCTATTTTAAAGGCAGTTAAATGGATTTTGATATTTGATTTAATAGTTACTATTTCACCAGATACACTGTGCCTGGATTCTCATCTTAGAAGAGGGCTAATTATATCTAACTGAATAGTTGAATGCATGTTAGATGAGATAATGCCAGGTTTCTTCAATTATATACATGTAGGGTTACCAAATCTCCTGGTTCATCTGGGACAGTCCCAATTTTAGCACTGAAAATCCCCCAGTCCTGGATAAATTGAGATGTTTAGTTAACCTCATATATATTTGAAAGAGTTTCTATGGGAATCTTTTTAATTTTAATAATTACATATATTCATAATAATTTTTATTTTAAAACATAGTTTTATACATGAAATATGCCCATTATTATGTAATTTGGAGTTAAATGGGTAGGTCTATGGGAATCCAATTTAGACAGCACAAATTATAGGCATAGTGTTTGAGCATACCTATGAATATTTCAAACCTTCAAAAACATTGAGAATAACTCTTCAGAAGTCTAAGTAAGAGATGTGATTTGTGCCATTAGAGAAGATTTTTATATACTCAACTTCCATGCACATTGCTGAGAGCAGTTTGTTTTGTTTTGTCTTAAAAAAATTAGGCAAATGTTAGTCCCGGTGGCAAAAACTTCAATGGTAGATAAATGAGGTCTGTGAAGTGTTGAAATGAGGTGTATGCAATGCATTTTTAAAAAGGCCTCACATACAGTTTTGCCCCCAAAATGTTTGGTTTTTATTTTTCTTCTTTTTTATTTTTTGTAAGATAATTTAGTATTAAAGACACTGGAATTAGACAAATCAAGGTTTAAATCCTGGTACTGTCAGTAACCGACTGGTAGACTTTAAGCATGTTATGTACCATTCTCAGGTCTCTCTATAATAGATAATGGAATACACTTCAAAATATCATAAGCATTTTCAATGTTGTCAGGATATTGCTAAGATGTCAGTTCTTCCCAAATTGGTCACTGAACCTAGTGACTCAACGCAATCCCAATCAAGATCCCAGCAAAATGCCCCAGCTTGTAAGTAATTACAAGCAGTATACTGCTTTGAACCAGAGAGAATGAGGTTCTGGGGTAAAAATAAAGATCTCAAGAACAGTGACTTACATATGTTTATTTCTCATTCATATAAAATAAATCCAGGGATATGCTTTCCAGAGAAATATGAAAGCTTCACAGTGTTAGGGACCTAGGCTCCTTTTATCCTGTGCTCTACAAAATGTGGCTTGCATCTTAAAACTCAACTTTATAGCCCAAGAGAGCTGCTGGAACTCCAGATATTACATTTGCATTCCAGAAAGCATAACGATCAAAACATTGTGGCATTGGCAAAGGAATGGTCTAGTAGACTGATAAAACAAAAGAGAGTGTCCAGAAATAGACCCACATCAGTATAGTTCACTGGTTTTTGACAAAGAAACAAAGACTATACAATAAAGCAAAGATAGTTTCTTCCAAAATGGTGTTGGAATAATTGTACATCCATATGCAAAAATAAATAAATAAATAAATAAATATTTTTTAAAATATGAAGCTAGACACAGACCTTTGTCCCTTCACAAAAATTAATTTGAAATGGGTCACAGACCTAAATATAAAATGTAAAACTATCAAACTCCTAGACAATAGCATAGGAGTGTCTAGGGACTTTTTAAATACATCAACATGATTCATTAAAAAAGAATCAATATGCAAGATCCATTAAAATTAAAAACTTCAGCTCTGGGAAAGACACTGTCAATAGAATGGGAAGATAAGCCTCAGACTAGGAGAAAATATTTGCAAAAGACACATCTGATAAAAGACTACTATCCAAAATATACAAAGAATTTTTGAAACTCAACAAAACAGACAACTCAATTTTAAAGTGCGCTAAAAGCATTAACAGACACCTCAACCAAGAAGATATACAGGTAGCAAATAAGCATTTGAAAGGATGCTCCAAGTATATATCATTAGGGAATGCAAATTAAAACAATAAGATGTCACTACATAACTACTAGAATGGCCAAAATCCAGAAGATTGACAACACTAAACACTGGTGAGGATGCAGAGCAGCAGAAACTCTTATACATTGCTAGTGGGAATGCAATATGGTATTGCCATTTTGGAAACCAGTTTAGCAGTTTCTTGCAAAATTTAATATAATCTTACCATATGATCCTGAAACCATGCTCCTTAATATTTACCCAAAAGAACTGAAAACACATGTCTACATAAAAATCTGTAAAGGATGTTTACAGCAGCTTTATTCATATTTGCCAAACCTTGGAAGCACACAAGACGCCCTTCAGTAAGCAAATGGATAATCTGTGATACATCCAGGCAATGAAATATTATTCAGTGGTAAAGAGAAACAATCTATGTTCCAAGCCAGGAAAAGACGTGGAGGAACTTCATATGCGTATTATGAGATAAAAGAAGACAATCTGAAAAAGGCTACATACTGAATGGTTCTAACAACAGGACATTCTGAGAAAGGCAAAACTACAGAGGTAGTAAAAAGATCAGTGGTTTCCCAGGGTAGGGAGGGGAAGATGTAACTAAGTGGAGCACAGAAGTGTTTTGGGGGCAGTGGAAATACTCTGTATGACACTATAATGAATATTATACATTTGTCTATACTCACAGACTATACACCAACTACAAACCCTAATGTAAACTATGAACTTAGGATAACTTGGATGAGTCAGTGTAAGTTCAACTGTAACAAATGTACAATTCTGATGAGTCACATTGGTGACGAAGGAGGCTACGCATGTGCAGGGACAGGGAACATAGGAGAAATCTCTGGACTTTCAAGTTTGCTGTGAACCTAAAACAGCTTTAAAAAAATTGTCATTTTTTAAAAATAATATTGAGGATTCAATGAGACAATTGCTATAAAGCAAAGCATCTATATAGAGTAGGTACTTGGTAAATATTGGTCCCTTTTCCCCCAATCTTCATTAAATAGAAGAATCTGTGTGTTCTTAAGTTTTCTTCATACTCTAATCCAGGGAAAATCTCACACCTCTTCTAATTTTCTTCCAACTATCTTCAAGCATTAGTTGAGGTATAGTAGCAAATAGAACTGCTAGAATAAATCTAAACCAAACAATTCGAACATGTGATGTAAAGCTCAATATAATTTATGACAGGTGTTAGCTTGGGAAAAAACCCAATAAGTTCTGGTAGCTGGGATAAAAACATATATATTTAGATGTCTTGGGGCTATAACAGGCTTTCCCAGCAATTCTAGAAAAGCTACACTTTCTGGCCTTCCATATCTCTTAAAAATCCTTTTATGCATAAGAGTACAATTTCATAATTTCTTTCCTAAGAAAAGAATGAAAGGATAGAGGGAAGAAAAAAAAAAGAACAAGGAAGAGGAGAAGATGAAAAGGAAATATTTATTGAGTATCTTCTATGTAATAGGCATTGTGCTCAAACTGGATATGAAGATTTTGAGCGCCAATGATTTTGTAAAATTCACATATACATAAAATAAAGGATATTAGTGTTTATCTGCTCTTAGAGAAGTTAAAAAAAAAAAAAAAAAAGACAGGAATGGCCCAAAACGCTGGCAACAAGCAAACTCTTCTAGTTCTAAATATTTAAAAAAGTATTTTTGTCCTTATTCCCAAAAATCTGTTATATTTAGCTTTCCAGTACTACCAGTCTTTTAAAAAATATTTCCCTTCGTTGGAATTATACACTTCTGAAAATAATGTTAAAACTATTGCCCATGATACAGTTAAACAGAAAAGAGGAAATCTCATGCATTTGAAATCCCAAAATAAACCCTTTGGTTCACATCTGCCTACTTCTATCATTAAAAGTCAAGATAAAAATCCCATGGTTCTATTTCAGTAGGATATGCCTTTCCTAAGAAACATTTTGTAATCCCTTGGCCACACTCCAGAACTGGGAAAAAATTGAGCCCCAATAACCCAAGATTTCTGTTACATGCAATGAATTAACTCATCTTCTAGGCATTTAGAATGGAACTAGGTATGTACCACCTATGGGAGAATTGAAAATAGTTACTCCAATAATTGTTCAGTGGTATTTAATCCTCTCAAAGAACAACAGTTAAGAAAGACTGTTAGTTCTTTTCCTAATAAAATGTCCTCAAAACCATGTTGGCGGTAAATCAAATAAGAGATGAATGTCGTAGAAGTGAATGCCAATTAATATAGAGAGTCCATATGAAATGAGAAACTAGAAATCTAAACTATTAACTGTAAAATTTAAGCTCTCTTTTCTGCCAAAGGACATTGAACCATGGAAGAAAAATACAAATGAAAAGATTGCTCAGAAAGCAATTTAAGTGTTTTAGAAAAAAATACGAGAATGTATGGTTATATTGTTGGTTATTTTTCCTTTCTTAAAATAATCCCCAGTAATAGAGAAACTAAATAATATATGAAAAGCAATAACAAACAAGGAACAACATAGCAATCAAATACCAGATTCAGTATATGGGTGACCAAAGAGAGAGGAAAAAACAAGGGGGAAAAAAAATAAAACCTTCACAAATCCCTATATATCTAAGCACTGACTCTCATCCACTGTCCATTTTATTGGAAACAATTGTCACCCTCTTAAGCACCAACTTCATAAAAGGGTAGCTTAACTGTATATTAAGTGTAATATTTTATTCATACTCTCCCTACCCAGAATGATCCCTCAGAAACCTCATCCTTGTAATCTGCTATATTTGACTCAGCATAAGAAGATCAAAGTCCAAGTCCCAACCATATCCATCCGTTATTGGATAAAAAGACATCAGCAAGTTATTGAAAAGAAACAAAATTGAGGAGAGAACATTCTAGTCAATAGTAGTTCTATGAACAAAGACATGACACTTATAAAAATGTATGAAAGGGGCACCTGGGTGGCTCAGTTGGTTAAGCATCTGCCTTCTGCTCAGGTCATTGTCTCAGAGTCCTGGGATCAAGCCTCACATGTGGATCCTTACTCAGTAGGGGGCCTGCTTCTTCCCCTCCTTCTGCCTGCTTCTCCCCTGCTTGTGCTGTCTCTCTCTGTCAAATAAATAAATGAAATCTTTTAAAAAATGCATGAAAGAATTAGTTCCATAAAATTAAATTTAGAGACAGTTTTGGAGGGTGAGGACAAACAGCCAGATACTTGTTGAATGGAAAAAGAGGTGATGTACTATCTCGCCTTGAACCCAATTATGCATATATGGCAGGAAAACTGATGATTTTCCCCAAAAATCTGTTCTCACCTCCTGAAGCCAAGAATACTCCATCCAGCAAGGCCATAATTCAGAGTGATAGAATAGGTAAGGTTTCCCAGACAAACAAAGTTAAAGGAATTCATAATCACTAAACCAGTCTTCCAAGAAATATTCAAGGGGATTCTCCAAGTGGAAAGGAAAAACCATAAGCAGGATTGAGAAAAGTAGGAAGCACAAAAGCAGTAAAAATAAATGTACCTATAAAAATCCATCAAGGGAGGGGAAATCGATCAAGGGATTTACAAAATAAAAGAATATAAAGTGTGACAACATATACTTAAAACGTGGTCAGGGGGAGGAGTAAAAATTTAGCACTTTTAGAATGAGTTCAAACTTAAGTGACCATCAACTTCATGTAGACTGCTATATGCATGAGATGTTATATATAAACCTAATGGTAACCATGCACCAAAAACCAGTAACAGATATGAAAAGAGAGAGAGAGAGAGAGAGAAAGGAATCCAAGTACATCACTAAAAAAGCTAGTAAGCCATGAAAGAAGAGAGCAAGAGAAGGAAAGGAGCTACTAAAACAACCCCAAAACAAGTAACAAAAATGGCAACAAGTACATTCCCATCAATAATTACTATGAATGTAAATGGACTAAAGGCTCCTATCAAAAGACGTAAGGTGATAGGATGAATAAAAAAGCAAGACCCATCTATTTGCTGCCTAAAAGAGACTCATTCCAGACCTAGACACATGCAGATTGAAAGCAAAGGGATGGAAAATTATTTATCAGCAAATGGAAATGAAAAGAAAGCCAGGGCAGCAATATTTACATCAGACAAAATAGACAAAACAAAGACCATAACAAGAGACAAAGAAGGACACTATAGAATCATAAAAGGAACAATCCAACAAGAAGATATAACAATTATTGATATTTATACACCCAACGTGGGAACACCCAAATACATGAAGCAGCTGACAATATAAATATGTATATATTTGTCAACACTAATTTTTCATCACATTTTTTAATTTAGTTTTTGTCTAAACATTCTAACTATAGATCAACTTCATTATTGAAAAATGACTACCAGGGCGCCTGGGTGGCTCAGTGGGTTAAGGCCTCTGCCTTTGGCTCAGGTCATGGTCCCGGGGTCCTGGGATCGAGCCCCACATCGGGCTCTCTGCTCAGCAGGGAGCCTGCTTCCTCCTCTCTCTCTCTGCCTGCCTCTCTGCCTACTTGTGATCTCTATCTGTCAAATAAATAAATAAAATCTTTAAAAAATTTAAAAAAAAAATTTAAAAAATGACTATCATGTAAGTTGTCAAATCTAATCCTAATGGTTAAGGCAACCAACAAATTCAGATCTACTTTTTTCTAGAAAATACCTCACTTATTTTCTGATACAATGAATGATTTAATGTGATTCCTTGAAACACCTACCCACTTACTAATAGCCGAGTTCTAATATTGGAGTCATTTTGTTTCTGTATTGTCTAATTGTTCTCTTCATTCTGAGACATAACTTCATGTTTCTTTGCAAGTTTGTTAACTTTTTATTGAATTCTACTTACTGTGATTATTATGTTTGGTGTTGGGTTTTATTTTGTTTGAGTGTTGGTTTAGTTTTTGTTTTTGTTTTCTGAGACACAGTAAAGTTACTTGGAAACAGTTTGATCACTTCAGGACATGTTTGTAAGCTTTGTGAGGCATTCCCAGTCTTCAGTCTGGGGATAATTTGGCCTCACTACCTTTGTAAGAGGTAGTACTGTTCTGAGGACTCTCTTCAATATCCTGTGTGTTAGAAGGCTCTGTTTAGGAACCCCATACTTGTTCTATGCCCTGAAAACTCAATCCAGACAGTAAGGTCGAACAATTCTATTGTTCATTTGTTTCTTCCTCTGAAGGAATCTCTATCACTGTCCTGTACTACCTTTTGTCCAATGTATGAAAACTATTGTTCCTTATGTTTTCTTTTGGTTTAGGGGCTTTGTTTTGGTTTTTGGTTTTGTTTTGTTTTGGTCTTGGTGGTGATATCTGCTTCTTGTTAGTCTATCATGACCAAACATGGAAATATCACTTCCCCACTCTTGACTATATCTTCATACCGAAAATCTCAACATAGACTAAAACACTCTACTTTTCATTTCACGTGACATTCCTAGCAAAAGTTACATAGGACAGGAAAAGGCATGAGACATCACCATGGATTAATATTAATATAACTAGACTTTGTACTTCCCAATACTTCACATTTTCTCCTTTCTTGGCACACTGAAGGTTTTATTCTTGACAGGGATATGCCATGTAATTATTATGGATGTTTAAATAGTGTTCTGTATCATTCAGAATTCAACCAGGAGAAAAAAACCTGTAATCTGAAGAGCTATAATAGGAGAAAAGAAATATTAAATATTTACAGGAAATTAGCTATTAAGAAATGAAAGAAAATTTTAAAGAATATTTTAGGACTGTGAGAGAGTATGAAAGGAAGGAATAAAAATATAACAAGGCCCCTTCCTGAGAGCTGGGATTCAGACCTCTTTGAAGAAAGAATAGTTTCAGCCAACTGGATGGTGATAAATGTAGCAAAGTTGTCAAGGGTCAGAGCTGGCCCATGATCACAAGGTCAAGGCTCAGAGACAGAAAAATACATGCTGGGCCTGGCACACTTGAAGGAGAGCACCATTGTGTGTCTTGTATGCTGCTGACTGCAAAACCCTGTAGCAGCAAGCTGAGAATAGGTGGAGGTACCTGAATCTAGAAGACAAACCCCTATCTCCCGTCGTCTTACTCCACAGCCCTCTACTGGCAAAAAAAGAAATGTGTAAAAGATTGAGATCTAGGATCACAAGCAGACTAATCAATATTGAATATAGAGTTAAGAAGCAATAAACTGATAGCTAACCCATGCCATTCTTTCTTTTTTTCCTTCTCTGTGTCTTAGTAGGTTAAGGGTGACTGTGAAGGGAGATAGGAAATAAGAACTGACATGAATAATTTAACTACAAACCATTCTCTGGCTGATCAATTTTAACAAAGATATCAGAATTAATGTATTTGTTTTTTGTTTTTTTTAATAAAAAAGGGGAAGTTATATTATCATAGGATCTTGTGATGTAAAATAACAATGAGAATTAACAACTTTAGAAGCAACACATTTAGTAAGGTATATAATAACCAAAAGATTGTACAAAAAATAACTTTCTTTTAAACATCAGCAATAGCCAGCTAAAGAAAGTACTGGTTAAAG
Source organism: Lontra canadensis (assembly GCF_010015895.1). NCBI lineage: Eukaryota > Metazoa > Chordata > Mammalia > Carnivora > Mustelidae > Lontra > Lontra canadensis. The sequence goes on along the minus strand of NW_022631046.1, from coordinate 4,034,589 downwards.
AGTCACTCCCCAGTGGTGTTTATTTTTTTATTATTGCTTTTTAATTTATTACTTTTTACTATTAATTTTTTTGATTTACTTCTTTTTTAAAAAAGCTATGGAGTTTTTAAATTTTATTTTTAAAATTTGAATTCAGTTAACATATAGTATTAGTTTCAGAGGTAGAGGTCAGTGATTCATAGGTTTATATAATACCCAGTGCTCAATTACATCATGTGCATCTCCTTGATGTCTATCACCCGGGTATCCCATGCCTCTACCCACCTCCTCTCCAGCGCCCCTCAGTTTGTTTCCTATAGTTAAGAGTCTCTTATGTTTTGTCTCCCTCTCTGGTGTGAAGGTTACTCTAAAAAGTTGAAAATAGAGCTACCCTATGACCCAGCAATTGCACTACCGGGTATTTACAACAAAGATACAGATGTAGTGATCCAAAGGGGCACCTGTGCCCCAATGTTTATAGCAGCCATGTCCACCATGGCCAAACTATAGAAAGAACCCAGATGTCCATCAGATGAATGGTTAAAGAAGATATATACTACTCAGCCATCAAGAAAAAAAGAAATCTTGCCATTTGTAATGAACAACATGGATGTATATAACTAGAGGGTATTATGCTAAGTGAAATAAGTCAACCAGAGAAATACAGTGATTATAGGATTTCACTGATATTTATAACTTAAGAAACAGAACAGAGGGGAAGAGAGGAAAAAAATAAAACAAACTTAATGTATTTTAAACAAAATATGTCTGGGTGCCCCCAGTGAAAATGTTTGTGTATCTTTAGGATAAAACCCCTCCCATTATGATTTGGCTTGTGCCTACTTCTCTACACTGCCATTCCTTTCTGCTCCAGCAATGTCAAACTACTTCCAGGGTTATCTACAAATTCTATTGCTTCTCACCACTGTAAATTTAACTAAAGTGTCTTCCCTATATAGAATTCCCTTTCTTCTCCATATTATTTCAAGCATTACCTTAACTAGAAGGCTCCTCCCTGACATATCTAACTAGACTGAATTAAATGTCCCTCATCTGTACTTCCATAAAATTGTTCATTTGTCTCTATCAGCTCTTATCAACCTGACATTTTCATTTCACCATTTTATTTTTGATCACATGGACTGTGATTATTAATCCACTTATGTCCAGGATCTAGGATAAACACGGTTTTATGCCATAAGAAAATAAATAATGAATAAATGAGACAACTATAATTATCCAGGAAAGATCTTATAGGATCTTGAGGAAGAGCATTGTAAAAGAGATGAACTAAACAGAGATATAAAATATATATTCTATAAAATTTGGTGATAAATTGGGGAGATATGAAAGAGAAAGAAGGGAGAAATGCTTACATGCTCCCTAATGTTTCAGTTTAGGTAAATGAATAGGAATAATATTGTTAGAGCTAATAAATGCAGAAGAAAGGACAGATTTGAGCCCAGAAAATAGCAGAGTATATTGGCTATACAGGGCTGTGTAAAACAAACAAACAAACAAACAAACAAGCAGATTGGCTTAAAATAAGAGTCAGCCAACTTTTTCTGTGAAAGGACCAGAGAGAAGCTATTTTTAACTGTGGGTCCTAAGTCTCTGTCACATTATTCAACTCCTGTTGTGATACAAAAAGCAATGAAGGGAAATGAAAAAACAAGCAGTGGGCTGGATTTAGTCCATGGGTTATATATACTCGGCCACCCATGTAGCTGTAGCCATTCTAATAGCTCAACAGGGTGGAGAGCGCAAAAGGGCCCTATTCACAGGACTGGAAGTTGGTTCCACCTTTTATTTTCACCACCTGGTATACCCCCATGTGTCCATTCATCTACCAACAGGCTAAACGGGAGTTTTTACAATGTAATATTCCCAAGAGAGGGAAATTGCTAGCTGCAAGTGCCATAGTTGTACACCATAATTTCCACCACATTTTATTGGTGGAAATTTTATCATTTTATCAACATATGTCATCCCAGATTCAAGATTCAGTCTCTGGATGAAAGAAGATGAAAAATATGATGGCCATTAACTTCAATCTACCATAGGGAGGCATAGGATTTGGAGTTTAGGAGAAAGTTGAAATTAAGAACATATTTTGTAGCTATCAACATATATGTGATAACTGAAATTATGAAAGTGATGATCTTGAGAGAACTAAATATACATACACACATATTATTACTGCAACATTTATTATATAGTATTTTTATATATAACTCTAAATATTACCACATATTTCAGAGTGAAAGAACCATTCTATATTGCTTTTGGATGATTAACAATAATGGTGGCTAAAAAAATATTGTTCTCATATCCCAGGCCCCCTTCTAAGCACATTTTATATACTAAGTATGTAATTACAAGAAACTTTTGAGATTGGTATACTAGTAAAATAATCCTTTTTAATATATTGTAAACTTGAACCTGTGAGAGGTAAAATAAAATGGGAGTCACTTATGTTAAGAGATTTTAAAATGGAACTGGGAGGCCATTAAGAGGAGCCTCATGCATGCCCTTACTGAGTGGAACAATAAACCTCTGAACTAGGCTAAACCTCAGATGTTCCAAGGACTCTACCAACACCTACAGCTTGCTACAGTAATGGACTTTTGCTTAATGATGGACATAGGAACCAGTTATTTTTAGCCAAGATGAGTTTTCTGCAAGCAATACCCATCAAAATTTGTAAACAAAAAATACAAGCATTCTCTTTTTTGTCTTTAAGGACCCCTGATTTCTGTTCCCTACTAATACCACAGTTTAGGTTGCTACCCAAATCTGTGCTCCCCGAATTGCAATTCTAAGACCCCAAATAAATGGTTTTGTTTTACTTCAGTTCTGCCTCTGTTCTCAGTCAACAATCCAAAGAGAGCTCAAGTAACTCTCCCTAGGCCACACAGTTAAGTGACAAAGGTAGGATATAAACTCAGTTTAAAAACATGGTCTGGATATAGATCAACTTCTGGATAGTTGTTGTCTTAAGGTAGGGAGTAATGACAATAGAACAGGCCCCAAAGAGAGGGAATTATAATTTTATCAATATACAGATAATTAGCTTTTCCAGCGAAAAGGCCCAGAAACAATTTGCAAATAACCTGCTTATCTCAAAGTTGAGTGATGAATATCTCTAGTATCCCAATTGTGATCTGAAAATACATTTCTCATGAAAATAAGCAAGGCTTAGTAAAATGGGTGATTCCCCAAAAATGTGTAAGATTAACCGGAAATAACCTGATATACCAGACAATAAGGATATCATCAAAGTCTATTATGTCAAAAACAAACAAACAAACAAATAAAAAGCCCAAACTCTCCTGGCCCAAGATGAGAAAAATTGATTTTCACTAAAGATAATAACTGCAATAAATTGAATCACACTGAGTGTACTTAATCCTTAAGTTCATGATAGATAAAACGTGTACATTTTTGCAGAATGCTTAAGAACCAGCTTATATTCTTGAAAACTGGTAAATAAAGGGAAATAATCAAGCTTTTTTCCTGCCTTTCCTATATCAACTGCATTTTATGGTCACTAAAGAGCTGATAAGGGGAAGTTACTTTTTAGAGAACAAATCAAATAACAAACACAAAATGCAATAGAATATTATTTTGCAACCCCAGGGGAAACAGTGAAACCAAGCAGTTATCAACAGTGGCTAAAATCACAAAAATAGTACTATCCAGATACTATATACCTCCTTAACAAAGCTTATGTACTATCTGAAAGCAATCTTGTCAAAGTGTAAAACTGAATCAGATCAAGCCTCTACCTCTAATTACCAATTTGCAAAATACAGAGAAATGCATTCAATGATACTATAAGAACAGAACTGGTAAAATTCAATAAAATGCAGCTAGATTAACACAGGACTCTCTACAGTAAACTGATTAAGAAAAAAGAGACTTCTGGTGTGTTTTCCAGTCTGGCATATAAGAAGCTAGAAGTCAACCTACTGTCCTAACAAAAAGTAGAAAAGTAAACAAAGTGAAAAATCAACAACTCTTCTTAGCTTCCTAAGAGAAGTGAGGTCATAGGGCAAGCCAATGTCCCCCGAATTTGGAGAGACCAACGGACAAATATAGAGAATCACAACTTACAAGAGCAAATACCCATGAGCAAGAGTCTCTGCAGGAACCAGCACCAAGGCAGGGAAATCTGAATTCAACTGAAGAACCGCTGGAGGCTCAGCACAGACACATCTGAGAAATAGAAACAAAAGGAACACCCAGCCATGGAGGGGCTGTGCGCTTTTGTGAATTTTACCTCCAATAGTTTAACTAGGTTCTCACAGTGGCTATGGGAGAAAACTCACCTTCTGTCTCTGGCTGGGGAAGAGGAAAAGCAGCCACTTTGAAATATGCCTGAGCACTCTTCTTCTTAATAGGGTGTCTGCCCACAGGAGGAACTATTTAACTGGAGCCTTACCTGGTGGCGTGTTTATCAGACCTGGGGGAAGAGAAACAGCCCCAGCTGCCTCTAACTACACTATCCCACTTAAGAAGAAGGGATTGGAAAATGAGAAAACGGTGTGAGGTTCACAGCCCAAGTACAAATCCACTAAAAGGCTGAGACCTACTCATGGTACTATAGAAAGCTTTCCCTCACCCCACACCTCACCACATCACCAAAGGCTTATTTACAGCAGTTCCTTTTACCCCGTATATCTTTTTCCACTACCAGAAAAAAATTATAAAACATTGTAAAAAGCAAAGGCAATTTAAAGAAACAGAGCAAGCATCAGAACGATTCAGATGGCAGATATGTTTGAATTTACAGATTGGAGTTTAATTTCATGATTAAGATGCAAGGGACTCATGTTTATAGAAACAGAGCAGGTTGGGGGATATCAGGAGTTGGGGCGGTGGGGAAAGGAAGAGATGTGGGTCAAAGAATACCAACTTACAGCTATAAAATGGATAACTTCTGGGGATCTAACGTACAGCATGATGACTGTAGTTAACAACAATACCGTATTGTATTCTTGAAAGCTGCTAAAAGAGTAAACTGTTTTAAATATCATTGACACAAAATGTTACACTAGTTTCAGGTGTTTAAAAGAGTAGACTTCCATGTTGACCAAACCGCCACAGTAGTAAAAAATGGTAATTATATGAGGTGATGGATGAGTTAACTAACCTTATTGTGGTAATCATTTCACAACATATGTATATCAATTATCTCATTGTACACACTAATCTTATACAATGTTATACATCAAATATATCTCAATGAGACTGGGAAAGGATGGTAATGGCTCCAAGGACAAAATAGACAGCATGTAAGAACAGATAAACTACATAAGCAGAGAGATGGAAATTCAAAGAACCAAAAAGAAATAGTAAAGCTCAAAAACACTGTAACAGAAATGAAGAATGCCTTTCACGGGCTCATTAGTAAATAGGACACAGCTGAGGAAAGAATCTTTGTGCTTAAGGATATCTCAATAAAGTCCTCCAAAACTGAAAAGCAAAGAGAAAAAAGATTAAAAACCAGAATGAAATACCCAGGAATTGTGGAAAAACTAAAAAAGGTATGACATATGTATAATGGGAATTCTAAATGGAGAAGAAAGAGAGAAATGAACAAAAGAAATTTAAACAATATTGAGAAAATAACAACTATGTCCCCCAAGCTAATGTCAGACATAAAACCACAAATCTAGTAAGCTTAGAGAACACCAAGTAGTATAAATGGCAAAATAAAACAAAACAAAAAACCTTAGCTGGGGAGAATCATTTTCAAACTACAGAAAATCAAAGATAAAGGAAAAGTCCTGAAAGAAGCCAGAGGAAAAAATACCTAACTATAGACCAGTGATGGTAAGATTTACACCTGACTTCTTAGAAACCATGCAAGGAAGAAGAGAGTGAGTGAAAGATTTAAAGTGTGATTGCACTACTAGGTATTTACCCCAAAGATACAGATGTAGTGGAAAGATGGGGCACATACACCCCAATGTTTATAGCAGCAATGTCCACAATAGCCAAACCATGGAAGGAGCCAAGATGCCCTTCAACAGATGAATGGATAAAGAAGATGTGATCCATATATACAATGGAATATTACTCAGCCATCAGAAATGATCAACACCCACCATTTACATCGACATGGATGGAACTGGAGGAGATTATGCTAGGTGAAATATGTCAAGCAGAGAAAGACAATTATTGTATGGTTTCACTTATATGTGGACATAAGGAATGGCACTGAGGACCACAGGGGAAGGGAGGGAAAATTGAGTAGGAAAAAATAAGAGAGGGAGACAAACCATGAGAGACTCTGGACTCCAGGAAACAAACTGAGGGTTACAGAAGGGAGCGGGCAGGGGGGATGAGGTAACCAGGTGATGGGTATTAAGGAGGGCACATGTAGTGATGAGCACTGGGTGTTATATGCAACTAATGAGTCGTTGAACACTACAACAAAAACTTATGATGTACTATAAGCTGGTCAACTAAACATAAAAAAAATGTAAAAAAATAAAATGTCAACTACATGTATATGCTTATTCTTATGTTAGTGAAATGCATGACAGCAATAATACAAGGGACAAGAGGAAGGAATTAGGGTTGTTTTATTATAAGGTATTCTCACTATTTATGAACATATCAAGTATACTTCTTTCTAAACTTTTTTTAGTGTTTGCCCTGGAGTTTGCAATACACAACGAATCTAAGTCTGTTTTCAAATAATACTATACCACCTCACAGGTGATTCAGCAGTTGCACTCCTTGATATTTACCCCAAAGACTGAAAAGTTATGTCCATATAAAAACCTGTGCAGAGTGAGTTCTAGCAGCTTTGTGTGTAATGGCCAAAACTTAGAAGCAACCAAGAAGTCCCACATTAGCTGAATGAATAAATAAACTGTGGTACATCCAAACAATAATATTATTCAGTATAAAGAGAAATGATCTATCAAGTCAGAAAAAGACATGGAGGAAACTTAAATGAATATTACAAAGTGAAAAAAGCCAATATGAAAAGGCTCTGTATTGGATGATTCCAACTGGATGACACTCTAGAAAAAGCAAAACCATAGAGATGGTAAAAACAAAAAACGAGTGACTGCCAGGAGTTATAAGGGAGGGAGGCATGAATAGGCAGAGAACAAAAGAATTTTAGGGAAGTGAAAATATTCTGTATGGTACTATTATGGTAAATATATATCATTTTATATTTGCCCAAACCTATTGAATGTACAACACCAAGTGTAGGCCCTAATATAAACTATGGATTGGGTGATTATGATGGGTCAAGTTATGTTTACAAGTCATAACAAATGTACTACTCTGGTGGGGCATGTTGATAATGGGAGATAATGTGGGATAATGCATGTGTGGGAGCAGAGAGTATATGGGAATTTCTGCTCAGTATTACTGTGTATATCAAGTGACTTTAAAAATAAAGCCCATTTAAAAAATTAAAATAAAAAAATATGAAGGAGAACCTACAGATTAAATATATGGTTGTTCCTTATTTAGATCCTGAGTAAGAAAACAAATATGTAAAAAATTTTTTTTAAGATTTTATTTATTTATTTGACATATAGAAATCACAAGTAGGCAGAGAGGCAGGCAGAGAGAGAGAGGGGAAGCAGACTCCCCTGTTATCATTAGTATGATAATGAAGCTGTGGTTACTTTTTTAAATAATCTTTTTCTTTAAGATATACTTACCAAAATATTAAACAGGTGAAATGTTATGGTGTCTGAGATTAAATACAATTATTCATAGGTTGATCCTCATTTATCCTGAGTGATAAGAATGTGAAGTGTATTATACTAGTCTCCCTACTCTTCTATATGATAGAAATTTTCCTTGTTAAAAAGTAAACATTTCAACAATATCATACATAGATAAAAACATATTTGTGCTATGAATTATAATATTGAAATGAGTACACTTGACTCCACCACCCAACATAACTTATAATAAAAAATACTGTTTTATCTAGTTGGTGTTCCTCCCTGATCTCTTCCCTTTTTTTTTTTTCTTTTAAAGATTTTATTTATTTATTTGACAGAGAAAGATCACAAGTAGACAGAGAGAGAGAGGGAAGCAGGCTCCCTGCTGAGCAGAGAGCCCGATGTGGGACTCGATCCCAGGACCCTGAGATCATGACCTGAGCCGAAGGCAGAGGCTTAACCCACTGAGCCACCCAGGCGCCCTGATCTCTTCCCTTTTATCCATCATCCTGACTTTTTATTATCCCCTAAAATTTTCATCATCATCATTATCATTATCATCATTGTTATGATTTTATTATGTTTCAGAGGTATCTCTAAATTTTTGGTTTTGCTTGGGTTTTTTTTTTTTTTAGTTTTATAAAAATACCGTCATAGTTTAAGTTATCTACTGAGATTTACTTTTTTTACTCAATGTTATGATTCTAAACTTCGTTCACATAGTTCTTTTCACTTCGTTCATAAAATATACCTTTATAAGTACACTTACTACACAATAGTAATTAGCATTTTAAATATGTAGCCCCACAAATAAACCAAAAAGTTGTGAAAAACAGAGACCATGACTTTCCATCAATTTCCCATCTTCTGCAAAAGGTAAACTACATGGCAAGTATTTTAAAAGTGCACATTTGTGAATGAGTGTTACTGAATAAGTGTTTGCATGAAAAATAAAGCTGTAAATGTGCTTCAACAACAACAAAAAATAAGTGTAAAGAAGTGTATGACATCCTTATACAAATAATATTATTTCTAATTTTTTTAAGGTTTTATTCATTTATTTGAGAGAGTGAGACAGAGCAAGAGAGAACATAAATGATGGTGGGAGGGAGGAGAGGGAGAGGGAGAAACAGACTCCCTGCTGAGTGGGGAGCCCATGATATGGGGGCTCAATCCCAGGACCCTGAGATCATGACCTGAACCAGAGGCACACATTTAACAGATTGAGCCACCCAGGTACCCCTAAATTTTTAAGACTTATGAGAATGGCTTTATGAGAATGGCTGTGAAAAGGCAGAGCTTAGGGACCCTTATACTAGATGAAATTGAGCATAGGTCCTTCAATTCTTGGACTCAAGGCCTCCATTTATAAGTTATAACATAAAGAATTAAAATATATATTTGCTCAAAGAATAATCTCCCCATTTTTAAAGATTCAATTAGATAAAATTTAAGTGTTGATTTTGGTATTCAGTACAATAAATAAATAAATAAATAAATAAATAAATAAACCTGAGTATCAGTACAACAAATGAATATATAACTATTTAGTTTATTGAGAACTGACATATGGCTGGCACAAAAATAGATCGGTGCCATGAAATCAAAGGTGACACAGGAAAGATTAGTCTTCAAAAAAAAAATGTGAAATGTAATATGGTATGTGAATTATACTTCAATAAGTGGGAAAAAAAAAGGACTGCAACTCAAGCTCAAACATTTCTCTTTTTTCATTTAGGAAGGATTTTACACTTGGGATAGAGAACAGTGATTTATTAGCTAAGTTTTCTCTCAGTAGCACTCTGATTACTCTCAGTATTCAAACACAACAGCTTCATTGTACAAACCCAAGTATCATGCTTTATTTTTATTACTTCTAGGAGACTGTGATAATATTGAATTTAGAAAGAGAAGACTAATATTCTTGTTGACATTATTGTTGACCAAAGCACTTCTTTGCAAGGAGCATGAGTCTTTGCCAACAATGGCTATTGCTTCTTTAGAACCTTATAAAAAGTTCAGAAGGGAAATGATGGGCTACAATTTTAGTCCAGCAGCTGGAACCATTCATTGTTCAGTATTACTAAAAGTTGTAGTCTCAATAACATTTGATCAACCTGAGTATAAAGATAGGCAAATTTATCTACTAAGTATTTCTAGTCTTCTTTATAGATGCTGTTATTCACTGTTGTCATATCATTTTTAGTTCTCCTTCTGCTTCTTTTAGAAAGAGAAACTTTCTCCTTTCAATGAATTGAGAAAAGAAAAAAAGACAATATTACTCTCTAGGCTTATGATTTTTATCTCTTCCTTTCAGTTATAAATCCACTTTTTAGTCAGATGCAATCATGGATGTAAAGACATGCATGATTCCCAGAAATTATCAAGTATTGACCTTATGACAAATTATATTCTGTCTTTGGTCATTATTTCCATTTGTCTAGCATTTGTTATGGTATTTGCAGTTGGAGTATCAATAATGTCAAAGTTTAATAAAAATTGTTTTACAGGTTAGGCTTTGTTCCTATTCCCTACCATCTAACATGAAAAAAAAAAAATCATAAGGACATGTTAAGTGAAGCTAGAATAAGACTGGATGGCCAGTGGAGTACCCAACTGTAGTACTGTGGTTTAATGTGAAGTTTCTCAATAGGTCAGAATTATACTGATATTTACACTTAGAGCTTTTGGAGGACTTTGTGGAGCCAATGATAGAGCTCCTAGGCCATGAAATAGCCTCATCAGTATACTTCAGTATGTCACAGCGATATGATCATATTCTCTGTCCACCATAATATTAAAATGATTGTAAAGCACTGGCCTAATGTTTTAAAAAATTAATCAGAGGAATTCTTACTCAATAATTACATTGTCAAGTTTTTTATATGCTCCCACTGTTATTAATCAAATAGTATAATTATCATTTTTTGAAATAAATATAGTGCTTATTATTTGAAATAAGTATATTTTCAAAAAAATTTTGTAACAACTATTATTGATATTAAAATATAAAAATCTTTCACATAAGCTCAAGAGACAGAGGTTATGTTTTATTATTCTTACTTACTTTTAGATGTTTATGGATCTCTAATTTATCTAATTAATTTCTTAGAAATAAAATCTGGATCTTCAAAAGGAATAAAGAGTACCAGAAATGGTGAATACATGGGCAAATATAAAGCATTTTTCTTGTTACATAAATTCTCTTTAAAAATAATCAGTTGTTTAAAACAATAATAATAACAATGTAGCATGGGCTTTGTAACAAATGTAGATTAAAATATATGACAACACTAACACAAAGTCCCAGAAGACAGAAATGGAAATATGCCATAACATTTTTATGGTATTTGAAGGTAGACTATAGTTAAAGCATTTTACTCTAATCCATAGAGCAACTCATTAAGTAACACAACAAAGAGTTATTGATAACAAGGCAACAAAGGAGATAAAATAAAATCAATACTAAATTAATCCAGAAGAAGGCAGAAAAATGGGAAAAGAGAGGACAATAACATGAAACAATTAGAAACAAATAGCTAGATTATAGATTTAAACTCAATCATCTCGATAATCACATTGCATATAGTCAAATCATCCCTATGTAAAGGGATTCATGGTCAGACTGGATATTTTAAAAAGAAAGACCCATGTCATGAGTTGCATTATGTCTCCTCAAAAAATACATACTGAAGTTCTAACTTCCAATATCTCAGAATGTGACTTTATTTGCAAAAAAAAAAAATGATATTTATAGTGATAATTAAATTAAAATGAGGTCATTTGATGGGTGTCCTTTTTCATAGGGGATATTTGGAGGGACAACAAAGGGCAGACATTCACAGAGGGAAGACAATGTGAAGACAGAAAAAAATGCCACTTGAAGACAGAAGATTGAAGTGATAATTCATCTGCAAGCCAAGGAATGCTTGAGGCTGCTGGAAGCTGGGGAAGAGGGAACAGTTTTCTTCTCTAGCATCATAAAAGGGACATGGCCCTGCTGAGACCTTGATTTAGCACTTCTGGCCTTCAGAACTGTGAGACAATAAGTTTCTGTAAATTTAGCACTTCTTCTTTATAACGAATTAAACAAGTCAACATGAATTTAACAAGGATGTAGATGACTTGAAAATAATACTATAGAGCAACATGACACAATTGACCTTTGTAAAACACTATAGCCAGTAAAAGCATATGTACTGGTTTTTTAAAAATTTTATTTAATTTTTTTTCAGTGTTCCAAAATTCATTGTTTATACCCCACACCCAGTGCTCCATGCAATACATACCGTCCTTAATATGCACCATCAGACTCACCTAACCCCCCACCCCACTCCTCTCCAATAACCTCAGTTTCTCAGAATCCACAGTCTCTCATGGTTCATCTTCCCCTCCCGTTTCCCCCAATTCACTTTTCCTCTCCTTCTCCTAATGTCCTCCATGTTATTCCTTATGCTTCACAAGTAAGTGAAACCCTATGATAATTGACTCTCTCTGCTTGACTTATTTCACTCAGCATAATTTCTTCTAGTCCTATCCAAGTTTTTTTTTATTTTGTTATTTCTTTTCAGTGTTCCAGAATTCATTGTTTATGCATCACACCCAGTACTCCATGCAATATGTGCCCTCCATAATACCCACCACCAGGCTCACCCAACCCCCCCACCCCTCTCCCCTCCAAAACTCTCAGTTTGTTTCTCAGAGTCCACAGTCTCTCATGGTTCCATGTTGATACAAACGTTGAGTATTCATCCTTTCTGATGGAGGCATAATACTCCATTGTATATATGGACCATATCTTCTTTATCCATTCTCTTCCCACAGTTTGATGACTATGGCCATTGCTGCTATGAACATTGGGGTACAGATGGCCATTCTTTTCACTACATCTGTATCTTTGGGGTAAATACCTAGTAGTACAATTGAAGGGTCATAGGGTGCTCTATTTTTAATTTTTTGAGGAATCTCCACACTGTTTTCCAAAGCGGCTGCACCAACTTGCATTCCCACCAATGGTGTAAGAGGGTTCCCCTTTCTCCACATCCACTTCAAAACTTGTTGTTTACTGTCTTGTTGATTTTGGCCATTCTGACTCATGTAAGGTGGTATTTCAATGTGGTTTTGATGTGAATTTCCCCGATGGCTAATGATGATGGATATGTACTGTTTTTAGGTATACATGGAAGAAGGACCCTATTCTGAGCCATAAAATGTCTCAACAAATTTAAAATTACTCATGTCATAAAAAGTATGTTCTTGACTACAGTAAAATTGAATTTGAAATCGATTATAGAAAGATAAAAGACTCCACAAAAAACCACTAAAACTAATAAACTAATTCAGTAAAGTTGCAGGATACAAAATCAATGTATAGAAATCTGTTGCATTTTTATACACCAAAGAGAAGCAATATGAGGAGAAATTAAGGAATCAATCCCATTTATAATTACACCATAAACAATATGATACCTACAAATAAACCTAACTAAAGAGATGAAAAACATGTATTCTGAAAACTATAAAACACTGATGAAAGAAATTGAAGGAGTGCCTGGGTGGATCAGTTGATTGAGTCTGACTCTTGATTTCAGCTCAGGTCATGATCCCAGGGTTGTAGGATTGAGCCTTGCTTTGGGTTCTACACTGTGCATGGAGACTGCTTGGGATTCTCTCTCTCCCTCTTCCTCTGCCCCTACCTTACCCCACCCAAAAGAAAAGAAAGAAAGAAAGAAAGAAAGAAAGAAAGAAAGAAAGAAAGAAAGAAAGGGATGGAAGGGAGGAAGGAAAGAAATATGAGAGGAAGAGAGAGAGAGAGAAAGAATGAAAAAGAGAGGAAGGAAGGAAGGGAGGCAGGGAGGCAGGGAGGAAGAGAGAAAGACAGAAAGAGAGGAAGGGAGGAAGGGAGGAAGGAAGGAAGGTGTTAAAGATGACAAAAAGAAATGGAAAGACATTCTATACTCATGGAATGGAAGAACAAATATTGTTAAAATGTCTATACAACCCGAAACAATCTATCATTTAATGCAATCCCTATCAAAATACTAAGAACACTATTCACAGAGCTAGAATGAACAATCCTAAAATTTGTATGGAACCACAAAAGACCCTGAATAGCCAAAGCAATCTTCAAAAAGAAAAGCAAAGCTGGAAGCATCACAATTCTGGACTTCAAATTATTACAAAGCTGTAGTAATCAAAATAGAATGGTACTGGCACAAAAAGATACATAGATAATGGAACAGAATAGAAAACCCAGAAATGAATCCACAGCTATATGGTCGACTAATCTTCGACAAAGCAGGAAAGAATGTCCAAGAGAAAAAATACAGTCTCTTCAACAAGTGGTGATGGGAAATCAATACACCTGAAACTGGCATTAAACTCTATGTTAGCTAACTGGAATTTAAATAAAAACTTTTTTAAAAATCCCCAAATATTTGGAAACTAAACAACAATCTAACAAACTAGTTTGAAAAAATCCAATAAACTTGTTTGAACTGAGTGAAGATGAAAATACAATATGTTAATTTTTTTGAGCATGTAGCTAAAGCAGTACTTAGAGGGAAAATTTTAGTAATAAATGTCTGGTTTGGAAATGAAAAGATCTTAAATGAAAGGTTTCAACTTCTATTTTATGAAGCACCTATGAAGAATGAATATATTTCAATGTATTAAAATTATTTCATCAAAATTACAAAGTTATCTCCATTTTTACAGAATAAAAAAACAAACCTTATATGAGAAGAAGAAGGAAAAATAAAAATCAATGTGTGTATCAATGACTCAATGAAATAAACAGAGAAGCAATAAATGAAAACAAAAACTGCTTCTTTGAAAAGATAGATAAAGTCAGTCAACCTATATAACCAGAGTTATGGGGAGGGGGGTGGTGGAGAATGGACAGATTACCAATAACGAGAATGAGGGAGATGACATCACTAGAAATTTTATGATGTGAAAAGGATAAGAATATGAACAATTTTTTTGTTAGTAAATCTGATAAGTTAGACAAAATGGACAAATTCCTTGAAAAACACAGTCTATCAAACTCACTGGAGAATAGATAATCTGAAGAATATATCTACTAAAGGAATTGAACTTGTAGTTTATATAATTCTCATATAGAACATTCTAGGCCCAGATAATTTCAGCAGTGAATTCTACCAATCATTTAGGAAAAGATAATTGTGATTCTATACAAACTCATCCAGAGAACTGAAACTAAGGAAATCTGATATTACAACCAAAAACAGTAGAAAAGAAAACAATAAATCATTATCTTCATGTTCTTTTCCTTTTTTTTTTTTTTTTTAAAGATTTTATTTATTTATTTTGACAGAGAGCACAAGCAGGGGGAGTAGCAGAGGGAGAGGGAGAAACAGGCTCCTTGATCAGCCGGGAACCCAATGTGGGGCTCCATCCCAGGACCCCGGGATCATGACCTGAGCTGAAGGCAACCACTTAACTGACTGAGCAACCCAGACACCCCATCCTCATATTCTTAATAAAATCTTATCAACACAAATTGGATAATAAATAAAAAGAAAATATGCCATGACCAAATGGGATATTTAATCCTATAAATACATGGGTGGTTTAACATTAGGTATTTGGGGAATTTTTAAAAGTTTTTATTTAAATTCCAGTTAGTTAACATAGAGTATAATACCAGTTTCAGGTGTATATATTTCTCTACATCACTTGTTGAAGAGTTTTTTCCCTTGGACATTCTTTCTTGCTTTGTTGAAGATTAATTGACCATACAGTTGTAGGTTCATTTCTGGGTTTTCTATTCTGTTCCATATTTAACTAATCCTATATTTGATCTTATAAATGCATGGTTGGTTTTAACTTAGAAATTAATATGCCATATCAACAAAAAATAAAAAATTAAAGCGCCATATTATCATCTCAGATGCAGACAAAACATTTAACAAAAATCTCATGCCGACTCTTTACAAAAGCCGTCAGCAAACTAGAAACATAAGGGAACTTCTTCAACATGATAAAAAGCATTACATTAGTCATCTATTGCTACTAGAATAAATGCCACAAAGTTGATAGCTTAAAACAACATAAATTTTAATTTATTAAACATATTATCTTATAGTTCTAGGGATCAGAAGTTTAAAATAGGTTAGCAGAGCTGTGTTACTTCTGGAGATCCCAGGAAAGAATCCATTTTTCTTTCCTTTTCCAGCTTCTAGAGGCTCTCCACATTCTTTGGTTCATGAACAATGAACAAATACATTGTGGTATATCCGTACAAGTAAATACTACATAATAATAAAAAATAAATGAACTACTGGTCACATTAAAGACATGGGTAAGTCCTAAAATCATAATAATTCTGCTGAATGACAACAACTAAACCAAAATGAATACAAGTACTATGATTTAATTTAAAAATTCTAGAAATTACCAACTAACCTTGAATGATAAAAATCAAATTAGTGATTGCCTGACAATGATGGGGGGTGAGGAGATAAAACAAATATTAAGTGTCTAGAGGGAGATCTTACAAAGGGGCATGAGAACACTTTTGGGGGAAATAGATATGTTTATCATTTTGATTATGGTTATGGTTTAGTGGGGCTATAAACATGAGAAAGCCTCAAATTGTACATTTAACATATGTGTAGTAACTGGGTGTTAATTTTACCTCAATAAAACCTTTAACCAGATTAACCAAATCCTTCAACAGTTTTTGGCCTTTCATGCTCCAAAAGCTAAAATTCATATCACAACAAATAGTAAATGTGCTAGTTTAGCTTGACCTGAGAATTTGAATACTCATCTAAGATTCTTTATTGCTTCAAGTATCCCACCAGATGTTAACCATGGGTGATATTCCACAGAATAACACCCTTGGCACTTCTGAAGCATGAATCTGAAACAAGTCGGAAACAAATTCAATTTAGTGACACTCAAGGAAGAACTCATATCTATGTGCATATTTGAGAATTTTTAAGTATTAAAATCAATTAGATGTCTGAACACATTTATGTTGTGTTTTAAAATTCAATAAACAAAAACGAATAGCTCTGTTTCTGGGAAGAGGAGGGAAGAGGAGTTAATGAGGATAAGATGGGAGAAGTTTAACGGTGAAGTTTAGTGATCTAATGATGACAGAAAAGTAATATTTCAGATATTAGTCCACCATAAAGATTCTTAATGGTCATCCAAGAAAACCCCAGACGTCCAAGAATGGGCTCAAAGACATATGAGAATGTTCCTTGAACACATGTGCATTTGTCCTGAACAGATGGCTGATAGATAGGATTAAAGTGAAAAGATTATTTGACCATAGAGTTGAGGGTCCATATCTGGGCTCTCTACTCTGTTCCATTGATCTATGCATCTGTTTTTGTGCCAGTACCATACTGTCTTGGTGATCACAGCTTTGTAGTAAAGCTTGAAATCAGGCAACGTGATGGTGTATAAACAATGAATCTTGGAACACTGAAAAAATAAAATTAAATTAAAAAAAATAAAGTGAAAAGAGGCTTCATACTTCAAAATATTAAAGACTACCCAATGATCTATCTCAAGAAAATATTTATGGCAAAATATGAGAAAACATTCCAGTCTGTTTGATCTCTTTTTCTCTATTGAGATGGCTTTATGACTAGTTGGATTACTTTTATGAGCTTTGTTATGCATAATATGGTGGTGAGGCTCTTTTGAAATGAGAAAGAGGCTCTTGCCAAATGCGTTA
Organism: Lontra canadensis; assembly: GCF_010015895.1. Classification (NCBI taxonomy): domain Eukaryota; kingdom Metazoa; phylum Chordata; class Mammalia; order Carnivora; family Mustelidae; genus Lontra; species Lontra canadensis. The sequence goes on along the minus strand of NW_022631046.1, from coordinate 4,017,186 downwards.
TTCAGGATTTTCAAAATTAAATACTGGTTAGCTGAACAAGAGAAACTGAGCCAAACAATTCTTACCAACAAGTTCTCTCATCACATTTATAGAATTATCAGATTTAGTGAAGATAATCAGAAGTTTAAACTATTATGTCAGTATTTTTTTATATCACTATTTTTATTGCAAATATCCAATTGGGACTGCATTCAGTAAATTAATCGCTACCAGCCAATTTAAAGGTCATCAAATAATTTGTCCTATGGAGCCATCTGCATATGTTTTCTTAAGTCCTTAAAACATTTTAACATCAACTTATTGAAGCATTTTTTAATGTGATAATAAAAGACAAATATATTCATGCTGTGTGTTAGGAAGTAAACACATATCTTAATAAAGCTTCAGCAGGCTTCAGTTTCTTCAACTGTCCTCTTTCACCTTTTTTTTTTCTCAACTATTACAGTAATCTATAGCTATCATGATCTTACCTTTTCTGACAAAGCCTTATAAAAGATTATTGAGTTAAATAATAGTTAACATTGAACATTGAACTGTTCTGGAAAGTTTAAGTCCCCTCAAACCACTCGGCTTCAGTCGATTATATTTATAAATGTCCAGATGCTGAGAACTTGCTTCTCTATGTCACACTATTATTTGCATGTGTATTTCCATCTATGTTTTCTATTCCAAAGGTGTTCTAAGCCTCATTTGGTGCGACATTAACATGTCCTTTTTTATTCATTGTCAAGTTCAAAAACATATCAATGCAAAGGAAATAATTTGACAATTAATTCTCTCAGAGCAGGGAAGTATGAAGATTATAGCCACTCTCTTCGGAAGTGAATCTGTGAAAACAATTCTTCCTATAAATGAACAGAGAAGCAACTGAACCCAAACATCTCTCCAAAGATAATCCTGGGAAATTATTTTTCTTTCATTTTTTAAAAAACATTTCAGAGTATTTGCAATCTTTCATTCAATGTCACATAATACATTTTCATTTTGTAGCATTTCGTTCGATCACACAAATTTGCTCATCATATATTCCACTGGTCTGTCATTGGACTCCTTTTTCCTGGGTCATCTAAATAAATGGATGGCGACCTGCTGACGTTGGTACACTTCACAACAATGTAGTATCAGTGTCTTGCATCTCTTTATATGTTCAAGGGAAAGATGACATGATTCTTTTTCAGGAGCAGTGGTGGGGAGTCAGTGCTGCTTTGCAGGCTGACTTGTGGGGAAGTAAGCCAGAGGTAAAAGGGTGTAACCTGTCCCTATTCCTAGTCTGTTACAAAAATGACATGACAGAGCAAGGGGTCTTTCTGTACCTAAAAAGCAGTCCTGGATTTAGAAATACAAAGGCCATGGTGAGATTCTTTTCAAAAGACCTATCCAGCTTAGCTTCCTTTCCATGAAGTTAAATAGATTCCTTTTTCTGACAAGTACATTTTGCTAAAAACAACTTATTTGGGTACTAAATTTTAGATCAAAGGTATTTTCCCCAAAGTATTACAGAGATTGTGTATTACAATAAAAAGAGCACATGTTTTAGGTAAATAAGATAAATGTAGGTTAGATTTTAATTCCACAATTTTCTGGCTATAGAATCTTGGTCATGCTAATTGTCTGAATCTCAGTTTCCCCAAATAGAGATATATAACCTATCTCCCAGGGCTGTTGCTTTAATTAATGAGATAAAATGTGTAAGCCATGCTATATGTAGCAGGCACTCAATTGAATAATAAATATGATTATTATTAGATGTTGCTTATTTATAAACAGTCTGAATATACCTTAATTTTAATTTTTGTCCTGACGTCAAGATTCAGTTGCTTATTTGTTTGTTTTCTGTATTCTGGACAGAATGAGGACTTTTAATTTATTATTACAACTAATTACACTAAGATATATATAAATGTTCATTTCTTTTTTTGCTTTTTCCTAGAATGTGATAAGCTCTTTGGGCACATAAGCAGGTAGTTTTTCAGTTTAGGAAACTGTTTTTTATTTACATTTTCACTATTATTATTCTGATTTGCCTGGGATTTCCATTTTCTCTCAAATCATATTGATTCTCTATTTTTGTTCCATGCTTTATCTTCTTTATTATAATTTTCTCATCTTTGTTCTTTCTCACCGTGTCTGGAAAAGCTTTAGAAGCTTCTTTGTATCACTGATTTAATTTTATGTAATATTATTTCTGCTTCTTTGCTTCTGCAGTGAATTTTAACCATGCTATTTTTTTCTTACTGTCTTGAAATCCTTATTTAGTCACCTCTCTTTTTATCTTTTTATGCTCTCCTTTTAGCTAATCATGTTTCCCCCTTACCATTTTCTGCTCCCATTTCAAAGAGACCAAGATTTCTTGCATTCTATTAAGAATGTCTACTCATTTTCTAAACCTTAGAATAGACTATATATTAGGCCCTTTTCAGAATTATTGTCTTCCTTTGAGTTTTTAGTCGCTGTTTATTTTCCCTTATTCTACAGTATTTTCATCTCTCTCTCTTGTTCTTTTTGGTCATCATTGAATGAAGCCAAATCTTGTTCAGTTTTTGTATTGGTCAAGAGACAGATTGTGTGGATTACCCTTGGCGCAATTCATATATTCTTAGATAATAGTTATATCTCTTTCACATCTATAGCTAGAGAGAAGGTTGATATAAACAGCTCCTGAATCAATTCTCAGTTTCTTGCAAGAATATGCCCAGTTCAGCTGTGTACCCCTGTGGCTGCTATTTATCCTACAGAAAATTTCCTGTTCTTTTCTATTCTGAATGATAAGCTGTATAAATTCCTGCAATTTTCAGGACATATTTCTTATAGAAATTTCTGATAATGTTCAGTTCTTGCTGCAGTGTTTTATTTTGTGGAAACTATATCTCTTTGGCAACAATGCTTCATAACTAGACGTGCCCTGTCCCACTGACTTTCTGTATTCTTTCTTTGACTCCAAAGAATAGGAGTCAGGAGGCAAAAAGACGGAGGTGTAACCACAGTATTCCCGTTGTCCCAAAACACAATAGATGCATAATAGAAGGACAGTAACTTAATATTCTGCGTGCTATTGATGTTGAGGATCCAATCACTGAAACTTCAGTGGGACAGGTGCAAAGTATCATCTCTGCTTATGGGGTGAAATCTGGATCCTCTATGAGGTAACCTTCAGAAAGTTTTTGTTTTTTCTAATCATACCTACTCTCAGTTACTTTGGTCCTTACCAAAGACTCTTTGCAAAATCTGAGTTTAGGTGGCCTATGAACCTTAGTGTTCAGTGTTGTTTTTGTAACTTTTTTTTCATAGTCTTCGTATATCTTTCAGTGGGAAGAAAGGGAGAGGCGCTGGGTACAAACAACCAAATGCTATTTAAATGAAAGATCTAGGTGGATTCATTTTTGTTTCATTCATTTATTAACTTTTTTTTTCCTATTAGAAGATATTAAGAATCAATTCCATTACTGGTGAGTGAAACAGTTACTCACTTGTTTTATTCATAAGCATCTTCTGTAATTTGCTGGTCTTAAAGTTCCCAGATTTCTTTGGTGTCACTCATGTGTCCTCATCACATGTTGCTATCAAGAGTTGTATTGCAGAAATAAAAAAGGAGAAAAGTAGAGAAGTTTGAAAGCATCTATAGACTTGTTTATGTATAATTTTCTATCTGAATGAAGAATTTTTTTTAAAGATTTTTAATAAAATTAATTTGGGAAAGAGAGAGAGAGCAGGGGCTGGGCCTGGAAGGAAGGGCAGAGGGGGAGGGAGAACCTGACTCCCCACAGAGCACAGAGCCTGCCATAGGGCTCGATCCCAGGACCCCAGGATCATGACTTGAGCCAGACAGATACTTAACTGACTGAGTCACCCAGGTACCCCAAGAATTGTTCATTTTTGAAAACAGATTGAGAAAATAACTAATGCATTCTGGAAATTTACACTGACCAGCACTGTGCTAAGCGCCTTGATTTTTTTTTTCCTATTTAAACTTTTGAAAGAGAGGACATCTAACTATCATTAATACAGATGAGATAAAAATGAGCCTCAGGAAAGTCAAGCAAGCTGCTTAATGTCACAGCTACATTTTTATCCCTAAATTTTTATCTCAGATCTGTGTGACCAGAGTCCCTGGCTTTTCCAGCACACCATGATGAATCTTTAACATACGAAAGCAATGGACATACACATTTTGACTACTGTCTTTATGCAAATTTGTAACCAAAATAAAAAAATAAATAAATTGTGAAGACAACATTTCCAGATCTTTGTTATTCTACCTTTTTCTGCAAGACAAAGTTTGGCAAAGTAAAAGTTACAAGGCTTTTAAAAATCTTTCTGCTTTATTATAATGCACCATAAACTGTTTACAAAATTAAAATATTTGAATCATCATTCCTACATGTTATGTAATAATGTACTATTTGAAACTATTTGTTTTGAAACTGGAACCCATTATTAATAATTTTGGGAAACAGAGGTTTCCAGATAGAAGGACGTTGAAATTAAGTTTTGGGGTTTATTCTCTACCCTCCCACCTGGAAATGCTAGGGATCTTACCTCTCTGTTGGATAGGTCAACTCTAGCTCCCAGCACGATGCTACAGCATTGTGCTCTGATGGCCATAAAGCCTGCTAGGAAAGGGTCATGTTTGCTGTAGTAGAATTAGTGTGAGTTAGTGGGCAAAACATGGATGAAAGCTGAAGCCCTAATAGTGGAGAGGAGGCAAGTGAGACAGTCTCCAAGGAAACACAAATAGATACAGGCTATTTATGGCCAGATGGAAAGAATTTAGGGGACATAAAGTGAATTACAGAGCTAGGAGTTCTGCTTGATAAGACATGAGAGAACAGAAAGAGGTCCAGCTCTGAGGAAAAAAACATAGGACAAGTGCAAATGGACACAACTCACGCTAGCTGCTTGAGTCCAACATCACATCTTCCCACCACCAATGTTCTGGGTTAGAAAAGCAAAGAACCCTGGATAGTGAGTTGGCCCCAGCACAAGAGAACCTACCTCACTCCCCCAACCCCCACCATCACCACCATACACATATATAAACAGGCAAACATATTTTGCAGGAACGTGCCTGCATTTTCACAATTTCAGGAGAGGAGCAAACCAGGTCAGGTAGCTTGATGGCCTGGCCAATACAAATCGTGTATAGGTGTTGTTTTATAAGGAAATCAGATTCTTAAGCAGCTTACATGCTGATACTTAAGAGGACTACAAATCACCATTGGTGTTCTTTGAATATTTTGCTCTGAACAATACCTGAAGGGGGATTTTTATAGGTTTATTTTTAAATTTTATTTGACTATTTTTTCAAATTTTTATTTAAATTCTAGTTAGTTAACATATTGATAATATTGGTTTCAGGAGTAGAATTTAGTAATTCATCAATTACAAATAACACCCAGTACTCAAGACAACAGGTGCCCTCCTTAATACCCATCACCCATTTAGTACATCCCCCACCCCTCTCCCCTCAATCAACCCTCAGTTTGTTCTCTACAATGAAGAGTCTCTTATGATTATCTTCCTTCTCTTTTTTCCTTCCTCCATGTTCATCTGTTTTCTTTCTTAAATTCCACATATGAATGAAATCATATGGTGTTTGTCTTTCTCTAACTATAGTTTGCTTAGCATAATATACTCTAGCTCCATCCACATTGCAAATAGCAAGATTTCATTCTTTTTGGTGACTTAGTAATATTCCAGTACACACACACACACACACACATCCCATATCTTTATCCATTCATCAGTCAATGGACATTTGAGTCTTTCCATAATTTGGCTATTGTTGATAATGCTGCCATAAACCTTGGGATGCAGGTGCACCTTAGAAACAGCATGCTTGTATCCTTTGGGTAAATACTGAACAGTGCAATTGCTGGGTCACAGGGTAGTTCTAACTTTTTGAGGAACACCATACTATTTTCCAGAATGGCTGCACAAGTTTGCATTCTTACAAACAGCATAAGAGGGTTCTCCTTCCTCCACATCCTTGCCAACATTTATTGTTTCCTGACTTGTTAATTTTAGCCATTCTGACTGGCATAAGGTCGTATCTCACTGTGATTTTGATTTGTATTTCCCTGATTATGAGTGATGTTGAACATCTTTTCATGTGTCTTTTAGCCATGTGGATGTCTTCTCTGGAAAAATGTTTATTCATGTCTTCTGCCTATTTCCTAACTGGATTATTTGGTTTAGGGTTGTTGATTTTGGTAAGTTCTTTATAGATTTTGGATTCTAACCCTTTATCAGATATGTCATTGGCAAATATTTTCTCCCATTCTGAAGGTTGCCTTTTAGTTTTGTTGATTGTTTCCTTTGTTGTGCAGAAGCTTTTTATCTGAATGAACTTCCAATAGTTTGTTTTTGCATTTGCTTCCCTCGCCTCTGGAGACATGTCTAGTAAGAAGTTGCTATGGCCAAAGTAAAAAATGTTGCTGCCTGTGTTCTTCTCAAGGATTTTGATGGCTTCCTGTCTCAGATTTAGGTCTTTCATCCATTTTGAATTTGTTTTTGTACATGTAAGAAAGTGGTCCAGTTTCAGTCTTCTGCATGTGGCCGTCCAGTCCTCCAAACACCATTTGTTGAAGAGACCGTCTTTTTTCCATTGGATATTCTTTCCTGCTTTGTCAAAGATTAGTTTATCATATAGTTGTAGGCTCATTTCTGGGTTCTCTTATCTGTTCCATTGATCTATGTGTCTGTTTTTGTGACAGTACCATATAGAGTCTTGATGACTACCGCTTTGTAATAAAGCTTGAAATCTGGAATCATAATGTCTCCAGTTTTGCTTTTCTTTCTCAAGATTGCTTTGGCTATTTTGGGTCTTTTGTGGTTCCAAACAAATTTTAAGATTGTTCATTCCAGCTCTGTGAAAAATGTTATTATCAGCATTTTGGGAGGAATTGAATTAAATGTATAGATTGCTTTGGGTAGTATAAACATTTTTTTTCAAGATTTTTATTTATTTATTTATTTGACAGAGAGAGAGATCACAAGTAGGCAGAGAGGCAGGCAGAGAGGGAAGAGGGAGCAGGCTCCTTGCTGAGCAGAGAGCCCAATGTGGGGTTCAATCGCAGGACCCTGAGATCATGACCTAAGCCAAAGGCAGAGGCTTAACCCAGTGAGCCACACAGGCACCCCTGGGTAATATAAACGTTTTAACAATATTTGTTCTTCCAATCCATGAGCATCGAATGTTCTCCCATTCCTTTTGCTCTCTTCAATTTCTTTCATCCTATAGTTTTTGGAGTATAGATCTTTTACCTCTTTGGTAACGTTTATTCTTTTTTTTTTTTTTTTTTTTTTTGTCGGAGAGAGAGGAGCGAGAGCGAGCACAGGCAGACAGAGTGGCAGGCAGAGGCAGAGGGAGAAGCAGGCTCCCTGCCAAGCAAGGAGCCGATGTGGGACTTGATCCCGGGACACTGGGATCATGACCTGAGCCGAAGGCAGCTGCTTAACCAACTGAGCCACCCAGGCGTCCCTGGTAATGTTTATTCTTAAGTATCTTATGGGTTTTGGTGCAATTGTAAATAGGATCAATTTCTTCATTTCTCCTTCTACTTCTTCATTATCAGTGTATAGAAATATAGATTTCTATAAATTGATTTTAATTCTGCAACTTTGCTGAATTCTTGTATCAGTTCTAACAATTTTTTGGTGGAGCTTTATGGGTTTTCTACCAAGTATCATGTTGTCTGCAAATAGTGAAAGTTTGACTTCTTTGCCAATTTGGAAACCTTTTATTTTTTGTTGTTGTGTGATTGCTGAGGCTAAGACTTCCAGTAAAATGTTAAATAACACTGTTAAGAGTGAAGACCCTGTCTTGTTCCTGACCTTAGAGGAAAAACTCTCAGTTTCTCTCCATTGAGGGTGATATTAGCTGTGGGTCTTTTGTGTATGGCATTTATGGTGCTGAGCTTTGTTCCCTCTAACCCTGCTTTATTGAGGGTTTTTATTAAGAATGGATACTGTACTTTGTCAAATGCTTTTTCTGCATCTTTTGAAAGGGTCATATGGTTCTTATCTAATCTTTTATTAATGTGGTGTGTCATATTGATTGATTTGTAATATTAAACCATACCTGTAGCCTAGGAATAAATCCTGCTTGATTGTGGTGAATAATTCTGTAATGTACTGTTGGATTCGATTTGTTAGTATCTTGTTGAGAATTTTTGCATCCATGTTCATCAGGGATATTGGCCCGTAATTCCCCTTTTTAGTGGGGTCATTGTCTGGTTTTGGAATCAAGGTAATGCTAGCCTCATAGAATGAGTTTGGAAGTGTTTCTTCCACTTCTATTTTTTGAACCAGTTTGAGAAAAAGAGGTTTTAATTCTTTTTTAAATGCCTTGCCGAATTCCCCTTGGGAGGAGACTTTTGTTAGGAGACTTTTGATTACTCATTCAATTTCTTTGCCAGTTATGGGTCATTTCTAATTTTCCATTTCTTCCTGTTTCTGTTTTGGTAGTTTATATGTTTCTAGGAATTTATTCATTTCTTCCATATTGCCCAATTCTTGGCATATAATTTTTCATAATATTGTGCTATAATTATATTTCTGTGGAATTGATTGTGGTCTCTCCTCTTTCATTCATGAATTCATTTATTTGTGTCTTTTTTCTTTTCTTTTTGATAAGTCTGGCTAGGAGTTTGTTGATGTTAGTAATTCTTTCAAAGAACCACATTTTAGTTTTGTTGATCTGTACTCCTGGGCTTTTTGTTTCTATGTCATTTATTTCTGCTTTAATCTTTATTATTTCCCTTCTGCTAGCTTTAGGTTTTATTTACTCTTCCTTTTCTAGCTCTTTTTAGTTATAAGGCTAGGTTGTATTTGAGATTTTTCTTACTTCTTGAGGTAGGCCTATATTTCTATATATTTCCCTCTAATGACCATCTTTGCTGCATCCCAAAGGTTCTGGAGTGTCATGTTTCATTTTAATTTGCTTCCATGTATTCTTTTTTATTTCTTCTTTAACTTCCTGGCTGGCCCATTCATTTTTCTAGAGGATGTTCTTTAATCTCCACATTTTTGTAGTCTTTCTAAATTTTTTCTCATGGTTGACTTCAAATTTCATAGTATTGTGGTCAGAAAATATGCATGATATGATATCAAACAATTTGAACTTGTTGAGGCCTGATTTGTGACCCATAATGTGATCTATTCTGGAGAATGTTCCATGTGCATTAGAAAAGAATGTGTATTCTACTGCTTTAGGATGAAATGTTCCAAAAATATCTTTTAAGTTCATCTGGTCCAGTTTGTCATTCAAAGTCATAGTTTCTTTGTTCATTTCCCACTCAGGTGATATGTCCATTACTATAAGGGGGGCGGATTAAGATCCCCTACTATTATTATATTATTATCAATGAGTTTATGTTTGTTATAAACTGTTTTATATATTTGGGTGCTCCCTAGTTAGGGACATAAATGTTTATAATTGTTAGATCTTATTGAATAGACCCCTTTATTATGATATAATATCCTTCTTCATCTCCTCTTATAGTCTTTGGTTTAAAATCTAGTTTGTCTGATATAAGTAGGGCTACTTCAGCTTTCTTTTGATATCCATTAGCACGATAGATGGTTCTTTATCCCCTCACTTTCAATTTGGAAGTGTCTTTAGGTCTAAAATGAGTCTCTTATAGACATCAAATAGATGGGCCATCTTTTTTATCCATTCTGACACCCTGTGTCTTTTGAGTGGAACATTTAGTCCATTTACATTCAGAGTGATTATCAATAGGTATGAATTTAGTGCCATTGTATTACCTGTAAAGTCATTGTTTCTGGAGATTTTCTCTGTTCCTTTCTAGTCTTTGTTACCTTTGGTATTTCTCACTTCAGTGGTCCCCTTTACTATTTCTTGCTGGGCTGGTTTAGTGGTCATGAACTCCTTTAGTTTTTGTCTGTCTGGGAAACTCTTTTTTTTTTTTTTTTTTCCTCCTTCTATTCTGAATGATAGCCTTGCCGGATAAAGTAATCTTGGCTTCATATTTTCCCATTCAGCATGTTGAATACACCATGCCACTTTCTTCTGGTCTGTCAAGTTTCTATGGATAGATTCACTGCTAAACTGATTTGTTTTCCCTTGTGGGTTAGGGATTTCTTTTCCCTTGCTGCTCTCAGGATTCTTTCCTTATTCCTGTATTTTGCAAATCTTACTACATTTCTTGATGTTGGCTGGCTTTTGTTGATTTTAATGGGTATTCTCTGTGCCTCTTGGGTTTGGATGTCTGTTTCTCATCCCAGATTAGGGAAGTTTTCATCTACAATTTCCTCAAATTAACCTCCAGTCCCATTTCCCCCTCTCTTCTTCTGGGGCTCCTATGATATGGATGTTATTATGCTTTATAGAGTCACTGAATTCCCTAAGTCTACCTTCATGATCCAATATGATCCAACATTTTTCTTTCCCTCTTCTTTTCAGGTTCATTATTTTCCATAATCTTATCTTCTATATCACTTATTTCTTCCTGTGTTTCTTTCATCCTTGTGGTTATTACATCAAGTTGGTTTTGCATCTCAGTTACAGCATTTTTTTATTTTGGCCTGATCAGTTTTTAGGTATTTTGTCTCTGCTATAAGGGTTTCTGTGGTTTCTTCTATGCTTTTCTCAAGCCAGGATAGTATCCTTATGATTATTGTTTTAAAATTCTAGTTCAGGCATATTATATCTATTTTGATTAGCTCCCTGACCATGACCTCTTTTTGTTCTTTCAAGATGAATTCCTCTGTCTTGGCATTTTGTCTAGGTCTCTGTCTTTTGTGTGTTAGGAAAGTGTGTGCCTAGTCCTATTCCACTGGAGCTGAAGATTTGCAACACTTCATGATCAGCACACTTGTTGTGTCTGTAGGATTTGTGCTAATCTTTTAGGGAAGGGGCCTGCTGTGCTCTGGCTCTCAGTCACACTTGCCCTATTTAAAAAAAAAAAAAAAGGCACCTGCAGAGCACAGGGGCCAGGGCTTGGTGTAAGCAGCTCAAGCTTCAACTCTGTGCACTGTGTGCCTCAATGAAGTCAGCCTGTGGTGATGGGAGGGGTAAGAAATGGCACCATCCTACTGTCTTCCCTGGAGAGTGGAGTTCACACCTACCACTGTTTGGGAAGCCCAACAGAAGAGTGAACAATTTCTCCTGTTGTGCCCAGGACTCAGTCAGATCCCTGCCTTCACCCTACCTGTGTCTGAGCCATCTGCCCACCTGGCAGCACAGGGCTCCTGTGTTTTACCTCAGAAGTGCAGTTGGGTTCTAAAAGACTAAATTTTAGGGACCCAGCACTGTGCAGACCCATGCTGATCCTCTTGGGGAGGGACTCGCCATACTGTGGGTGCTGCTGGCTTGTCCCAGAATGGCAGTCACATGAATGTGCAGGGGCTTGGAATTTATGGTAAAGCATTAGCAAAAACCCAGCATCTAAGTTAGCTGCACTCAGCTGGCATCTCTGCTTCTGTATTAATGAATGGGACAGTTCATTGACACCTGCCATCTCTTTTGTCCCCGGAGACAAAGTGCCATGTCTCTCAAATGCATTCCAAGAAGGGGAACTATCTCTCCTGGTACAACCCAGGTGATCCTCAGACCACATTTTCCACTCCCAGGCCTCTGTCCTCCTCCCCCTCAGGAATACCACTATGCTCACAAGACTCCACTCTGAGGTTGCACAGACTTTTAAAACTTCAGACCTTCAGCTCTGCTGCTTTTAACACTTGTAATAATTGGCCCCTCTCATTTTCTCAGTAAGTGGTTTTAGGAAAGGTTTTTTTTTTGTTTTTTTTTTTTTGTACAATCTTCTGCTCTTTTTCTGTCTCTCTCTCTCTCCCTTCTCTCCAGAATCAGGGCTCCCTCCCTTCTGCAGTACCCACCAGTCTTTTCACCCCCAAATCACAACACTACCCCTTCCGCCTTCCACCATGTGCCACTTTTCTCCTTTCAGTTGTGTTCTTTCAGTCCTCAGAGCTATTCCCTGGGTGTTCAGAATAATAATTATCTAGTTGTGTTCAAGGGAAAGACAAGCATAAAGTCCTCCTAGTACTCCACCATCTTAAGTCCTTGCTTCTGTCTATAGGTTTAGTAAAGATGAGTTTTATGAGTGAAAAGTGCAACCCGTATTACAAAATTAATTTTAGGAGAATAAGAGAGACACTAATATACATTAATGATCTGTTAAATGTAGGGTGACCATACAATTCCATATGGAGAATATGTTATTTAATAGACACCTAGAACTTGGGCATAAATTGACATCAAAATACTAATAACTTAGAGCTCAGAACATTATGAGTCTGGTGTCAGCAATCAACTGCCCCTAAGGATAATTGGGACACCATTAGTTATCCACTGTTCCTCTTTTATTTCTCACATTAGTCACAGAAATAATCCATCCTGGACTGGCCAATTCATTTTACTACAGGTGATATAAATCATACTGTCTCAAAGTTAACCCAAGTGTTCAAATTTAAGGGTAAAAACTTGCTTCATTAATGGTGGTTCTCTTGCTTTAGTTTAGTTGTGTCTTTATTTCTTTGCTACAACATAGATACTTGTAAATTGAAAGATTTCATAGCTTCACTTTCTTCTGAGTCATTTTCTGGAAAATGTCTGTAATAAAATAACTTCTCAGTGCTCCCTGGAAAGTTGCTTAAAGACATTTCTGACTCTTGATGGACAGAGAACTTTAAGGTCAAGAGTGTAGAAAAGATTTTGCCTTCTCCATCCCTAAAACATTTTATGGTTATTTAATTTGATTTAAAATTGAGTATATCTTTGATAGTAAAACTTAACCAAATCAATCTTATTGTGATTTTACTATTTAATAGTTTCATGTACTCTGAATTACCTGTGGGTATTGGGTGATATGAAAATGTATCAACATTCTTCATTAGGAGTTATTCGGTAGTAGATATCAAATTTTTAATTGTACATGCCTTGACATTTTTGCTTCTTTGAATTTGTCCTTAGATATTTATGTATAAATCCTTAAAGATATATATGCAAGCACATTTATTGTAGCACAATTAATACATTGGAACTGTTTAAGTGCTCATAAATAGACATTTGGTATATTTGTTATTACACTCTTGCAATAGAATACTATGATTTTTAAAGAATGAGGTAGATTCTATAAGAGTTACTATTAAAAAATACCTACAATATTCTAAAGGAAATAAGACATAGATTATTGTGTGGCACATAGCAACTGTTATATTACTGTTTACAGTGCTTATCTCTGAAGAGTACAATTGAACTAGGAGGAGGGAAGGATGCTTTTCACATATAAACCCCTGCAGTGTTTGACAGTGTTAATCATATTATTTTATAATAAGTTCAGCCTACATTTTCCATCAAATGACAAAAGAGTTTGATAAAAGTAAGCACTCCTAAACACTAAGCCCCTAAAAATGGAAATGAGGTCTTTTTAATGGATATAGTAATGTAAGAAGGAAATAGAGGCATGAATTTCCCATCCTATTGTTCTTGCAATCTTGATTCCATGAGGGCAGGGGATGACTATGGTTGAAAATGGAAATCATATAAATAACATCTTTTGAACTTGACTTGTGTCTTATGTTTCATAGGGTTGTTACAACAAATTACTACAAACTGAATGGCCTGAAAGAAAACACATTTATTCTCTCACAGTTCTGGATATTAGAAGTCCAAAGTTAAGGTGCTATTAGGGTCATGCTCTCCCTAAAGTCTCTAGGAGTGGATATTTGGCATCCCTCTGCTTGCAGCTGTATCATTCCAATCTCAGTTTCCATCTTCACATGGTTTTCTTCATTGTGTCTGTCTCTTCTCTTCTCATAACAGTCAGATAGGATTAAGGCCCATCCTAATTCAGTATAAATTCGTTTTAACCATTACATCTGCAAAAACTGTATGTCCAAAACCTTGATGGCATCTGAAAAAACCGACTCCAAATAAGGTCACATTCATAGGTACTGGGAGTAGTATCAATATATCTTTTTTGTGGAACATAATTTAATGCACAACTAGATTTTTTTAGATCTTCCACTTCAAATTTCTTATTCCATGAGATGAATCCTAAGGGATTGTATGGTGATGGTGTAGCAGCTGAATTAGCAGTGTTGCTCTAACGGCAATCACAATTTCTGATGGGCCTCAAAGCCTCTTATAGAGCTCCTCTCTATCCCCCCAAAATTAATATCAGAAATGGAAGCAAACTGAAGAGTAAAAGACTTAATTACCCTTGGTGCAACTACTTTATATAATTTAGGATGATAATACTCAGGGAATAAAACATTTTTATGACTAAAACTTGCTACATAGAACAAATGATCTCTGATGTGGTGTATTTAAACATACAGTTGACCCTTGAGCAATGTGGGTGGTTAGGGGCGCCAACTCCCTGCATGGTCAAAATCCATGTATAACTTTGGACCCCTCCATAACTTCGCTACTAATAGCCTACTGTTAACAGGAAGGCTTACTGAGAAAATGAATAGTTGATTAACACATATTTTGTATGCTTTATGTATTATATACTGTATTCTTATAATAAAGTAAGCTAGAGAAAAGAAAATGTTATTAGGAAAATCATAAGGAAGAGAAAATACTGTACTATAAAAACATCCATGTATAAGTGGACCCATGCCATTCAAACCCAGGTTGTCCAAGGGTCAACCATACTCATTATCTGAAACTAAACACACACTCTATTAACAGGGGAGAATAACCATAACATCATACTTCAGAAATTTCATATGTACAAGCCAATATTGACTTTCATTTTTTATACCTCTTAAGAAGGGATGATCACAAAGAACCAATTATGTTGTCTCCTACACAATCACTTAGGTAAGCCTTGTGTGAGTTTGTAGTTAAAATGCTTTTGTTCTTTGACTTTTGAGGAATCCCTGTGGGTGTTTAACCCTAAATGAACATATCCTGGGCCTCTAGCAACCTGGAAGCCAACTAACTAGAGACCTCTCCTGATGTAATCATGAAATATTGGCTAAGAAGTTTTTTAAAAGATTTTATTAATTTATTTGACACAGAGAGAGAGAGAGAGAGAAAGAAATAGGGACCATAAGCACAGGGTGTGGAAGAGGGAGAAGCAGGCTTCCCACAGAGCAGGGAGCCCGATGTGGGGCTTGATCCCAGGACCCTGGGATCATGACCTGAGCCAAAGGCAGATGCTTAACGACTGAGCCACCCAGGTGCCCCAGCTAAGACATTTTCTTAAATTTTGGTTTTTTAAAAAATTTACTTATTTGAGAGAGAGTATGCACATGGGTGTGCATGCACAAGCACAGGGGGAAGGGGCTGAGGGAAAGGGAGAGAATCTTAAGCAGACTCCCCACTGAGCACAGAGCCCAAAGTGGGCCTCAATCTCATAACTCTCAGATCATGATCTGAGCTGAAATCAAGAATTGGATTCAACCAACTGAATCATCTGGGAGCCCCCCTTTTTAAGTTTTAAATGCTTAGGTGAGCTCACAAGAAAAAAGTGAGGGGAAAAAAAGACAAAAACAAAACAAAACAAAACAAAACAAAAACCTGTCAGCTTTCAGAAAGAGAACATTTAAAGCCTGAGTTATAAGCACCTGAGCAGCCCAGAGAAATCTTCGACCTTACAGAGGCTTGAACAACTTAGAACTATAGTTTATTGTTATTATTTTATACTTCATTTTTGAATGGATTATGCATCTACATGGTTCAAAAATAAAAACTATGTAAGTTTTACCCCCTCTCCACCCATCAATTCCCCTCCTTCCTATAAATAACGTATTTTATTAGTTATGATTCTTTATGACTTATAGGCAATATAAGTAGTTGTTCTTCCTTCAGACCCAAAATGTAGCCTACCTTTTGTATATAATCTTATGAGATTTGATGTTGTTTTCAGTTAACAGTGTATCTTGGAGATATTTCCATATCCATCCATGGAGATTTTCTTTGTATTTTAAAACACCAGAGAGTATTCATTTGTGCAGAAAATAATTGTTTATTGATGGATATGGGTTCTTGCAGTATACAAACATGTAATTACATCATAATGTATATTTGTAAATATATTTGTACAATTAATTCCTAGAAGCGGTTTCCTTGGATCATAGAAAAAATCTGTGTTTTATTTTGAGAGAGAAAGACTGCTTGATTGTCCTCTGTAGAGATTGTACCATTTGACAGTCTGAACCAGTGTTGTAAAGCACGTCTCCTCTACAAGCTGATGCACAAAGCCCATGTCAAAATTTTGGAATTTTTTCTCATCTCCTAGATGGAAAATGGTATCTCACACTTTATTTTGTTATGCATGATGATGGGTATCTTTCCATACATTTAAGAATCTTTTGTATTTCTTGTTCTCTGAACTCTTTATTTTTGTCCTTTGCCCATCTTTCTATTGAGCTTTTGGAGTTTTCATTGCTGATTTCTAGGAACACTCTAAACATAAAAAGGGACAGTATTTCATCTGTCATAACAGAAAATATTACATAAAGCCTGTAGTCAGCAAAGGATCACTCAAAAAAAAAAAAAAAAGGATTTGAAAAAGAAAATATTCATGAAAATCTTCCCAGTAGGTCAAGAAGAGACAAGAATTTCTGGTTGTTTCTGATAAACTTATTTCTGATTGGGCTCTGGGGAAGAATAAAAAGTTTTCTGTCAGAAATTTTTAAGAGTCCCTATTTCTAGTGCCTCCTTGGCATGGAGATTCTCAGAGCTTAATAAAAAATTAATAAAAACTGATTTAGAGTCTGTGAAACTCTAGAGGAAATGGCCCATGATCTCTTATTTACTGATCTATAAGCTTCTTGATGGCAGGGTCTTTCTATCATAATTCCTGGACTATAGAGATAAAAATGAACTAATGAATAGATTACTACTACATGAAATTCAGTTTTCAAAGCAATGATACCTAAACATTTCTCAAGTGTTTGGTTGCAGGGATTGTAGCAGGGTAACAGTTTCTCTCCCAGAATATGGCCCAGGGCAAGGAACCTAAGACCAGAAACCAAGCACACTAATTATTAACACTCTATATTAAAGCACAGATAGAAACTGAATTTAAGTAACGAAAATGGAAGTGTTTTAATGTGCTAGGAATTTGAATTAAATATGTAGGGATATTCTTTGCAATTTTGACCTAGAACACGTTGTTCAATATAAGCCTATAAATCCCTATTCCTTAAAATAAAGTAAATATATATGAACATGAAAACAACGTTCTTTTATCATCATTTTTACCATTATTTTTAACTTTAATTTTAAATATTATAAAATATTCCAAACACACAGAAAAATATATAAAATAATATAATAGAAACCCAAGCAGTATTATCAGTTACAACAAAGGCTAATATGTTGTTTTAAGAGTCAAGAAAAGCTAGATTTGCTATGAAATAAAAATCAAGGTATCAGTGACTAAAAGTAACATAACATTATTTCTAACTTATACTTTATATCACGAGGAGTTGACAGACAGATTTTTAGTCACTGGAGCCACTCAGCATCTCAGGCTGACAGAGGTCCTACAACTTCCCCTCTCTCAACAAAAAGCTTCTGTATGTGTCACAGCAGTGAGAAAGGTCATGAAGATTTGCACATCTGGGCGGGGTGACACGAGTCACAAATCCTCATGTTTCACTGGCCAGTGCAAGTCAGGTGGCCACACTTTAACCTCAAAGTGTGGTTAAGTGTAATCCTTCCTCATACCTGCAAAAAAGGAACTAAAAATATGGGCAAGCATTTTTTTTTTCAACAGAAGACCCAATAAAGAGATGGAAAGAATAAAATAAATAATAGACTTAACACATTAAAAAAACATAAAAGCAATACAACTTAATGATAACATGTATGAAAAAAGAGTTAAGTTTGGAGGAAATTTAAAAGAATGTAGCATAAACAACATAAATACCAACCAGAAGAAGCCTCTAGTAATATCCATCAAAAAAACTTAGAGGTCATGACACAAATGGATAGGAAAAGTACTTATAAACATTAAAGAAAGTGAATCATTTATTTAATAAACTTGATTCAAAGAAAATACCATAACATCTAACTTCAATTTTACACAAACTCTTCCAGAGAATAAAGAGAAAATATCACCACACATTTTACTTATTTTTATTTTTTTTTTCCACCACAAATTTCAAATGCCTAGTGGAACTTCGACAGCATGACCAAACAAGGACAGTGGAAGAAAAGGAACATTGCAAACCAATGTAATTAATGAATTATCTTAAGAAAAGCATAATGAACCAAATCCAGAAATGTACATAAAAAATAATGTTTCGGGATGCCTGGGTGGCTCAGTTGGTTAAGCAGCTGCCTTCGGCTCAGGTCATGATCCCAGCATCCTGGGATCGAGTCCCACATCGGGCTCCTTGCTTGGCAGGGAGCCTGCTTCTCCCTCTGCCTCTGCCTGCCACTCTGTCTGCCTGTGCTCGCTCTCGCTTCTCTCTCTATGACAAATAAATAAATAAAATCTTTAAAACAAAACAAAACAAAAATAATGTTTAATGACCAAGTTTGTTTAACCCTAGAGAATCTATCAATATAACTCAGCATAAAGTATCTCCTTTAACAAATTAAAGGAGAAAAATCATACCATTACTTTAGCCAGTTATTTTAACCAAATTAGCATTAGCTGTAAGTCAGCATAAATCCATGTAAATAACAGCAAACTGGGAATAGAAGAAACTTAATTTATTTTCTAAAGATTTTATTTATTTATTTATTCATTTGAGAGAGAGAGAGAGGCAGGGAGCATGAGTGGGGGGAAGGGCAGAGGGAGAAGCAGATTCCCTACATAGCCACTTTTATACAAGAAGAAGACAGCGCTGTAGAGATAAAAATGCAATCAATGGAAAAACAAACAAAAGCCCTAAAACTAGACTCATGGAAATCTAAAAACTTGATTCATGACAGAGTTGTAAATGTAAATCAGTGGGAAAGAAGATACTATTTAGTAAATGCTATAGAGACATTTTGTTATCTCTATGGGGTAAAAAGTAAGTAAATATCCTGCTTCACAAAATCAATTTTAGATGGATTAAGGACTTAAATAGGGTAGAGACCTTTGAAACATTTAATAATAAGAAGAATATTTCAAGGTAGGGAAAGATATATTAAGCAAGATTTAAAAAAAATATTTTATTTATTTGACAAACAGAGAGAGGGAGAACACAAGTGGGGGGATCGGGAGAGGGAGAAGCAGGCTCCCCACTGTGCAGGGAGCCTGACGGAGAGCTCAACCCAGGACCCTGGGATCATGACCTGAGCTGAAGGCAGACACTTAACAAACTGAGCCACTCAGGTACCCTTAAAAAAGATTTTTAAAATGCCAATCATAAAGATAAAGATTGATAAATGTGACTATGCTAAAATTAACAATTTCAACAGAAAACCCATAAAGAGAGTAAAAAGACAAGTAACATAAAGATCTTGATCTTGAAAATATTCCCAAGGATAAATAATTTCATTCCTAAAAATGTAATGAAGATATTGCATATACATTCATGTGTATGACTTTTTAAAATTTTTCACCTGTGGTAAAATAGACATAACATATAATTTACCATGTTGACCATTTCAGAGTGTATAGTTTCATCACATTAAGTGCATAATATTGTTGTGTAATCAATCTTCAGAACCCTTTTCACCTTACAAAACTTGTACTCTATAGCTATTAAATAACAACTCCCCATCCTCCCTCCCTCAGCCCCTGGAACCACCATTCTACTTCCTGTCTGTATAAACTTGACTATATTAGGTACCTTGTGTAAATGGAATCATACCGTATTTGCCTTTTTGTGACTGGCTTATTTGGTTAAGCATAATGTCCCCAAAGTTCATCCATGTTACAAGATGTGTCAGAATTTTCTTTCTTTTTAAGGCTAAACAGTATCCCATTGTATGTAAATACCACATTTTGTTTATCCATTCATCCATCTATGGACATTTGAGTTGCTGCCACCTTTGACTATTGTGAATAATTTTGCTATGAACATGCGTGTACAAATACCTCCTCAAGACTTTTGCTTTCAACTCTGTTAAGTATAGACCTAGAAGTGGAATTGCTGGATTATATGGTAATTCTATTTTTAACTAAAAAAGAAAACCTGCCATACTGTTCTCTACACCATTTTACACTTCTGTCAACAGTGCACAAGTGTTCCAATTTTTCCATGTTCTTTCTAACATTTCTTATTTTCTGTGTTTTTGTCTTTGTTTTTTCTATGGTGGCCATTTTGACAAGTATGAGGTGATATCTCATTGCAGGCTTGGTTTGCATTTCCCCTATGATTAGCGATGTTGATCATCTTTTCATATGCTTATCAGTCTTCTGTATGTCCTTTCTGGAAAAATATGTATTCATTTCTTTAGCCAATTTTTTTTTTAAGATTTTATTTATTTATTTGACAGAGATCACAAGTAGGCAGAGAGGCAGGCAGAGAGAGAGGAGGAAGCAGGCTCCCCACTGAGCAGAGAGCTCAATACGGGGCTCGATTCCAGGACACTGGGATCATGACCTGAGCCAAAGGCAGAGCCTTTATTTAACCCACTGAGCCACCCAGGCGCCCCTTTTTAGCCAATTTTTAAGTTGGGTGGCTTGTTTTTATTGTTGTTGTTGTCGTCACATGGATGACTTCTAAAATCCATAGAAATAAGAAAGTTAAAGTATCAAGGAAAATTTATGCATTATAAATTTAATATAAAATTTAAAATAGGCAAATTTAAATAATGTAATGTTTTGTGATTACACACACATTCATTAAAGCTACAAAGAAATATAAGAAAGTAACAAAATTCAGGCTGTTGGTTACCTCAAGAAAGGGAGGAAGAAATATTGTGAGGAGCACACCAGAGCTTCAAAAATATGAAGTGTTCTACTTCTTAATATTCACATTATTCACATAGATTCACATGGACATTTACATTACTGTCATTTTTAAATAGTTCATATGTGTTATATAGAATTCATTTCAAAATAAAAAGTTTCATAATATGGAAGAAAAATATGGGGGTGAAAGAGCATCAGTGAATAGGAAGCATCAGGTTGGTGAATTCTTTATTTAAAGGAAAAAATTGTTAAATGAAGAATTTTATGCTGGGTGTTATATGCAACCGATAAATGATTGAACACTACATCTGAAACTAATCATGTACAGGCTGGCTAATTGAATTAAAATTTTTAAAAAATGAAGAATTTTCTGAACAGTGAAATTGAGGTTGTATAGTATATTTGTGTGTGTGTGTGTAACATATAGGAACAGAAAATGTACAATCTAAATATCATTTATGTCTAAACACAATGGGTGAAATCAAATTAAGAAATCAGCAATGTAGAAATCACTGCTTGATATTAACAGTGAACATTGAAAACAACGAGACACAAAGATATGTATAAATGATAATTTAAATAGATTTACAAAACTGAATACAGAGTTTGAGATCATTTTTAAAAAATTTTTACAACCTGATTATTAAGAATAAAAAGAAAAATGGATAAACAAATGTTCCCCACATCTTCATCTCCATCTTCCATGTGGAGAATTTAAAAACAATTTACCAAGATACGGAAATAACCATAGTATACATACATATGGTATGTATATAAAACATATTCAGTATATTGTGTTCACACACACAAACACAAATACAATGGGATATTTCTCAACCATGAGAAAAAAGGATATCCTGTCATTTGTAACAAAGCTTATGGACATTGAATACGTTAGGCTAAGTGTGATAAGTCAGAGAAAGACAAGTTCTGTATGGGTCACTTACATGAGGAATCTAAAAAGTCAAACCAATAAAAAACATAGAGTAAAATGGTGGTCACCAGCGATAGGGGGTTAGGGGATAAGACTAATGTTGTTTCAGGGTACGAACTTGCAAAGAGTAGTAAATAGGCCATAGAGATCTAATGCATGGTATAACGAATATAGACAACAATATTTTACTTACAATCATCGAATTTGCTAAGGACACGAAAACTTAGTAAAACTACTAAAAAGAAAAGGTAATTATGAGATGTGATAGAGTTGATAAATATCCTTATGGTGGCAACAGCATTGCAATATATAAATGTACCAAATTAACAAATTGTTCACCTTAAACTCACACAAAGTTACATGTCGAATATATTCAAAAATAACAGAAACAAACCACTTACGACTGGGGGTTACTAGGGCACCAACTATTTCTCTGTAAATTAATAATAAAAGAAAAATGTCAAGCCATTGTCCTTTCTATATAAACTGTATCATACAGAAAGCAAATAGCCCTAGTATCTGAAGGAAGTATTTTTCCACTGAAAAATTCCACCTAATATGAGCAGGCAAATGATATAATTAGAAAGTTACCATTTTTGCAATTCTTTAAGAAGTAAATGACTCAGGCAAAGGTCATCAATGGTTAGTTAAAACAATAAATGAAAAGTTCATGGGGAAATCTGAAGTGAAGAGATCCAGCTTTCACTATCTGAACTAAGTGAACAATCTCAGCTTCATGAAAAGCCACAAAGTAAATGCTTCCTGAAATGAAGGTTATAATCAGCACAGAATGACGTTGAAGAGTTCCCACTTACAAAAACAGAACAACAAAAAAAGAACGGATTCTAATCAAGCCGTAAATCTAAATTCTCTGGAAACATTGGGGTATTAAAAAAAGTTAGGAAATAATGTGCGGAAACATTACTATCACCTAGAATGTGGAAAATTTAGAGAACAATTAGAATATTTTTATATCAAATCAGTGTGTATTGCTTTCTCAGTAGAATACTGTAGTTGCTTCTAAAGTGATTTCTCTGTCTCTAAAATTCTTATTCTTCTTTACCACACAGTCACACACATAATACCATAAAATTTCCTGGCAAGCCATAAAAGCAAAATCACTCAAAAACCAATTATTAAGTATTTACTTAGCTAAACAGTACAGGTGTACAAATAAAGACATGTAATACATATAATCCCTTTCCCACCCACGTTAACCTCCACCTTTATTAATATAATTTCCTTAATAATAAGTTAAAAGAAAAAAGTGTTAATCATCACAGAGGTCAAAAAGGCATTTGATATGTACTCCAACCATTATTATTTTTTAAACCTTATTATATTAAGTCTAGTAGGATATATCCTTGACTTTATATTCAAAAATATATCAGAACAAAAAATTTTTTTAAATGATTGCCATTCTAACAGGTGTGAGGTGATATCTCATTGTGGTTTTGATTTGCGTTTGTATTTGATTTGATTTGCATTATGCTAAGTGAAATAACTCAGAGAAATACAAATACTGTATGGTTTCAGTTATACACAGAATCTAAAAAAAAAAATCACACACACACAAACTCACAGAAACAGAGATCATATTTGTGGTTGCCAGAAGCAGGAGTTGGGGGGTAGGCAAAATGGAAGAAGCTTGTCAAAGAGTACACACTTCTTGGGGCTCAGTGGGTTAAAGCCTCTGCTTTTGGCTCGGGTCATGATCCCAGCGTCCTGGAATCGAGCCTGCTTTCCTTCCTCTCTTTCTGCCTGCCTCTCTGCCTACTTGTGGTCTCTGTCTGTCAAATAAAAAAAAAAAAAAAAAAAAAAAAAAAAGAGTACACACTTCTTTTTCTTTTTTAGATTTATTTATTTATTTGACAGAGAGACACAGCGAGAGAGGCAACACAGGGGTAGTGGGAGAGGGAGAAGTAGGCCTCCTGCCAAGCAGGGAGCCTGAGCAGGGTTCTATCCCAGGACCGTGGGATCATGACCTGAGCTTAAGGCAGAAGCTTAACGACTGAGCCACCCAGGGGGTCCCAAAGGGTACAAACTTCTAGTTATAAGACGAATAAGTCTTGGAGACATAATGTACAGCATGGTGATTATAGGTAATAATACTGTATTATATATTTGAAAGTTGCTAAGACAGTAAATCTTAAAAGTTCTCATCACAAGGAAAAAAAACTTATAGCTATATGAGGTGATGAATGTTCCCTACTTACTGTGGTACTCATTTCACAATATATGCCTACATCAACTCACTAGTTTGTATACCTTGAACTTATACAATCAATTATATCTCAATAAAACTGGGGGAAAAAGTTATTGTGACCCTAAAATTCTAATAAACATTGTCATGAAATTTAGAAAAAGATAAGGATCCAGAATTTTTCCTTCTTCCTTATCTGTTTATGAGGAAACCCAAAGTGGTGGCTAACCTGAAGGAGACAAAATGCTGCAGTATGGGTGACAGATTGGCTACCTGATTGCTCAGGCCCAACCTCAGAGAGACCATTTCCATAGTTTAATGCATTGTTGCTGTGCCTGCCCTACCTTATGACTTGGTGGGTCAGATGAAAATGAGTTGCATCATGACTTCCTATCCTATGATCCCCAGTATCATGCCAAGAGTTACCAATGAAATGTTAAATAAGGTTCTGCTTTTTATGCTATAAAAGGCATGTACTTGCTCTAGAAACCTAGGGATCTCATTTATAACTCTCCTGTCAGGACACACCAGAGAGTCCTTATCTCTTATATTCTATCCTTCCACGAACGGTACTGGCATGTTGAAAACTAGAGAAAATTTTTTGGAAAAAATACAAATGATCAAAATTGGTCCAGCTAAAAATAGGAAACATTATAGATCAACAATCCTTAACGAAATGGGAGCAGTGATCAAAAGTCCTGTTCAAAAGGGCAAATTTTAGTAATTCAAATAGGTTTTGAAATTTTACATTGATTGAGTTATAAAGTAAATCTTTTTTTAAAAGATTTTATTTATTTATTTGACAGAGAGGGATCACAAGTAGGCAGAGAGGCAGTCAGAGAGAGAGGGGGAAACAGGCTCCCCACTGAGCAGAGAGCCCAATGTGGAGCTCAATCCCAGGACCCCAGGATCATGACCTGAGCCAAAGGCAGAGGCCTAACCCACTGAGCCACCCGGGTGCCCCTAAAGTAAATCTTAACACATTTCACAGTAAAGGTATTCCATAATGCAAATTCTCTGACCACAATTCAGTGATGTTAGAGTTTAAAAATAGGTAAATTAATAAAATATGTGTATTTGTATATTTTATAATATATTTCCAGATGGTTAAAAAAAGAAATCATTATGAAAATTAGAAAGATTTTTGAACTGAATGATAACAAAAATATTTCATATTTAAAATTGTGGAATGTGGGGAAAATGGTTTTCTGAGAATTGTAACTTTGGTGTTTCTATTAGAATAGAAGAAAGCCTGAAAGGAGCTACATATGCAATTGAGTATATTTTAAAAAGAGAACACAATGTACCCAAAGAAAGAAGTAGGAAGGCAATAAAGTGTGGAAATAAGCAAAATTGAAAACAACACAAACCAAGTAGATAAGCTTCTGGTATGGCTAATCAAGAGGAAAAACTAGAAGATGCAAATAAATGTATTAATCAAAACCATGAATAAATGCAATAATAAATGAGAATAAGACTATTTTATCAGCAACTCTAAACCAGTAAATTTGAAAACTTGGATGAAATGAACAATTTCCTATAGCAATATATCTCAGAAAAATGGACTGGAAAAGGAAGAGCTGACTATGATTAATAGATTGAAGTATTTGACAACAAAAAGTACTCCTTATAACTGGTGGAAAACAGTAAGAATGGTGTAGTAAGAGAAGCCTTAAATAAGGGAGGTGCTTTATTGGATAATACTTGGCCTCCCCCAGATTTGTCCTATCTCTCCTCCTGGGGGTAAAACTTAGCACAATGAAGCTAGAAGTGCTAGGCCTCCTAAATGAAGGAAATTATACCATTTCACAGTCTATTTTCTGTTGAAATTTTTCTGAGCAGTTAAGATGCATCTGGAGGGCATCTATCAGTTTAATGGATTAAAGGAATTTAAGTGAATAATATATAAAAGATATACAGAGTTTATCACTTTTTTTTTTTTAACTCCATGGCTCTATGTGCAGCAGGATTCCCTTTAAGTCAAATCTCATGTCTGAAGTATTGGTGACACTACACAGCTGAGGTTAAATCAGTAAGTTAAAAATGAAGATTCAGAAAAAAAAAAAAAAGATTCAATGAAAATGCCAGCTATTTGAAGCTGGTTATTTATATTAGGACAAGTAATGATTTTTATCACAATGCCTCAAGTATATAATGCTTACTAGCAAAATTTGTGCTATAACTATTGAAACATATGCTTTTGGCTAAATAAGGAGAAAGGGAAGGTGAAAGGTAAATTAAATTGACTTCTGCTTAGTTGGGTAGGAAACAGGAAGTAAGAGGTGAGAAGAAGAAAGATGGAATTTCAGTGATTTTAAAGATTACATTCACATGAGGGAGATAACGAGTTGAGGTAACTATCCAAATAGTGCTGTATAAGGAAACAAAACAAAACACTGCACTATTCTACAAAGCAGTTGTACTGTGAGAATTTATCAATTTTCTTAACTTGGCTTGAATAGACATTACAAGTTCAGTTTTAATTAAAATTGTCAAACACATGAAGTTTGCTTTCAAAGTCCTCCCATTCCTTTTTTTTTTTTTTTTTTTTTGGTACTTCTCTCTGCCCTGCTTTTTTTCAGACATCAGTCTTAATACCACAACTTGCCGCACTCAGGCACTGCCCATGTTCCAAAATAACTTTCCTATTTTTTCTTCGGAGTTTAAGGATTTCCGCTTGCAACTTACAGCATTTTCAGCTCTGACACATCCAGGAGTTGAAGTTCACATCTGCAATGTGTTCCCATGGGCATTCTGAGCATGAGAGCTTCAACTCTTCCTCTTCTCTCAAGAAACAATTACAGGATGCCGAAGTCTGAAAAGGGTATTGGCCTAAGGGGGAAAAATGGAATCCCCTCTAGTTTTTAAAGTATATTATTAGCATTAGTATTAATAATATCATTACTGGTAATAAGTTGTGATATTCTCAGCCAATCACTACATCATTGTGTGAAGACAGCATAGTTAAGAATGATGTGGGAAGTAGCTTGGGGAATATAGTCAGTAATACTGTAATAACATTGTACAGTGAAAGATGGAAACTATAGTTACTGTGATGAGCATTTCATAATGTATGTAATTGTTGAATCACTATGTTGTACACTTGAAGTTAATATAATATTATATGTCAACTGTACTTCAATTAAAAATAAAAATTAAAAAAGTTGTGAATTAGAGGAAGTAATTCTTGTTAAGCTGATTTACTCTAAGGCAAACATTACTGATGCTCTTTCTTAGAAAATCTACAATTTTTTCAACCATTTTTATTTCAAAAGATCAAGTTGCAAATTAAGAAATTCCACACAAAATGAATATACACTTTTGTCTCGTCTCTTAATATCTATTTGCCTTACTTTCATCTCCCAGTTAGGCCATATTTAATAGTAAATAGAGAGATAGTTAATTTTTTATTGGGATAGGATGTTCTAACTTGCCTATATGACCCATGGGAAAGAATAGATTTACTTAGATGACAATTCATTTCCTTTCTGGAACTGAAAAAAAGTAAAGGAGTTAAACTACTCTGATGTCCTGAGGATAAACACATGCTAAAACACAAACAGTTTTCTATTTAGGAAAGAGAAGAAAGAAGGGGGAAAAGAGAGAGAGAGAGAAAAAAAAAGGAAGGAAAGAAGAAAGAGAGGAAAAAAGGAGGGAAAGAGGGAGGGAGGGAAGGATGGATAGAGGAAGGTGGGAGGGAAGGGGAAGGGAGGGAAGAAAGGAAGAGAAAAAATGTAAAAGCAGAAGAGAGGGAAGAGGGAAGGAAGGAAAAAAAAGAAAATTTTATGGCAAGACATTGTGTCTTCAACAAAACTATCAGCTCCCCTTGGAGGAGGTCAAGGACTAAATTTTATACAGCATTGCTTTAGAATCTTCTACAGCAGTGGGCACATGGTAAACATCCAACAGTGCTTATTGGTTGTTAGAAATAATTAGCCTGCAAATACACAAGATATATTGGAGACTTCTTGGGTTTTATTTTAAAGAAATCAACCCACGTTATAAGAAAGGGGGGAAAAAATTTCCCAAGCTATTTAAAAGGGGAAAAAATGTATTTCTCACAGCGTTGCACAAGCTACAGCATAAGGGGGTCATATTTTTCCAATGAGCTGGTTCCATTTGATGCCATATGGCAGTATCAGCCCATGTTACTCTGTCAAACTCAGGTAACTAAAGGTCAGGCTATTGAGGGGAGACCTCCAGGAACTGGAACAATTAATCAAATGTGTGTTAATGACTTAATTCTCCCCTCCTTTTTCTCTTATTGTTTAACCTCTTCTAGGTATAACAATTGCTTTGCCAGGCATTGCTTTCAAAATTAAGTGCTCATAGAATTTGTTGTGCCTAACATGACTCAAAAATGGGGTGAGAACATATAATTCTAATCTAGTCAAATTCTGATTGAGTAAATTAATAATATCTCAACAACTCTAAAACCAATTATAATCTAGTCAGGTTCTGGTTGAGAGATTGTCCTTGGTAAAAGAGTATAAAGAAGGTTTTACAGTTCAGTTTAATAGACATTAAGGAGGTATAAACAGGATGCTATGAAAAATAACTGATTATTGAAACACAAATTATTTGCAATTCAAAAGTTGAGTATAACAATAGATGTATGAATATGTTGAACCATGAAGGACTTCAAAACACTGAAGAAGTCAGGGAAGGCTTCCCAGGAAAAGTGATATTTGACCTGAGCGGGCAAGTTGAGTAGGATATGCCAGGTAAAAAATTCAGGTGGGGTGACAGAAGGAACAACATATCAGAAGCCATAAATTTGTCAAAAAGCCTAGCTTGAGCAGGAAACACTAAGATTTTTCCTAGGAGCAGGTGGGTATATATCAGGGAGTGATGTAAACAACATCAGAATGAGAGATTAGCTACAGAATATGAAAGGTGATTTGAAGAAAGCCAACAAAATCACACTTTTTCCTGCAGGAAGGGATCCAAAATAACTTTTTATGAAGAGGAAGGACATGGATGAAATTTTCCTTCTCTTTCTCTTATCCTTCTTTCCCTTCCTCCACAACTATGTGAAAAGTGACCTGGAGTAATAGGAGACATTGATGGGACCCAGTTAGGAGGCAGCTGCTGAAGTTTAAATAAACAATTAATACTCATGGGGGGAAAAAAGCAGTGACAGGGGAAGCAAAGAGGTGAAGACAAAATTGAAAAGCATCTCGAGGTAGAATTCATCGGGTTTGGTTATTACACGAGTGAGTTTGTGTAGAAGGTAAAATAACAGGGGACAGAGAGAGATGTAAGCATCAGGAAGACTGAGAAGATTTTCAACTTGAAGTCTAAGTGACATCATTGCCTTAGAGGAACATTCAGAAGACACGTAGTTCTAGGAGCAAGAAAACATTTTGGAAAAGAAAAAGTGACCTACTTCGCAAATTTAATTTCTGGGTATCTTTAAAGATATTAAAGAAATGAAAGAGGACATTTGAAAAGGTTGATTTTTCAATGTAAGATCCAGGACACAGGTAGAATTTTCTTCCTACTCTAAGTATAGAAGTGGTATATAGTTAACCCTTAAACAACACAGAGGTTAGAGGTGCCTCCCTTCTGCACAGTTGAAAATCCAAGCTTATCTTTTGAGTCTCCAAAAATTTAACTACTAGTAATAGCCTACTGTTGACTAGAAGCCTTGCCAATAACATGAATAAGCAATTAACACATCTTTTGTAGGTTATGTCTATTATACATATGTATAGTATACATATACATATGTATTCTTACAGTAAGGTAGCTAGAGAAAAGAAAATGTTATTAAGAAAATAATAAGAGAAAATACATTTATAACACCTTACTGTACTTACTGGAAAAAAATGTGTGTAAGTAGAGCCATGCACCTCCACCCAACGTTGTTCAAAGGTCAGCTGGAAGCCCAGAAAATAGTGAGGAAGTAGAAGGGATTTTCTAATCAACTCTCCTTCCTCTAAGAAGAAACATTGTTAACCTGCTGAGTTCAGGGTGAGGTCAGGCTGAGGTTAAGAGACTGAATAGAGATTGGGGAGACCAGAAGAAATTAGAAACAAGAAGGAAAATTTGCCAAATACAAGTGAAAGGTTTAGCATGGAATCAAAGTCAAGATGAGATTAGACACTCTAAACTTCTAGTTGTTTGATGTTCTACAGCAAGAGAAGAAAGTAAATGACTGGGCTATTCTAAAAAGGTGGAATTCAGTTCCTCCTTGGAAAGCCACAATCAGAGAGTTTGTAACGTTTTGGCACAATAATACATGTACTAACATCTCTGGAACTTGGAAATATGTTAGATTTGGTTAAACACTTATGTGTGAGAGACTGAAGTGCATTCTTGGCTGAAAGAAACCAGACTAAAGTGAACTCTACTGGTCATTAAAATATCATTACTAACAGTTAAAAAACTGCTACACTAGATCATCTTGTGTTACTCTATTTTAGAAAGGTGAAATTCACCTTGGAAAAATCTTGTTAGAAAATAGCTACTTATTCTCCACCTTTCAGTGCAGTGATATCCTTTTTTTTTTTTAAGATTTTATTTATTTATTTGACAGACAGAGATCTCAAGTAGGCAGAGAGGCAGGCAGGGGAAGCAGGCTCCCTGCTGAGCAAAGAGCCTGATGCAGGGCTTGATCCCAGGACCCTGGGATCATGACCTGAGCCAAAGGCAGAAGCTCTAACCCACTGAGCCACCAAGGCACTCCTGTGCAGTGGTATCCTTTTTTTTTTTTTTTTTTAAGTTTCTTCTTTTTTTTTTTTAAATTTTATTTTTTATAAACATATATTTTTATCCCCAGGGGTACAGGTCTGTGAATCGCCAGGTTTACACACTTCACAGCACTCACCATAACACATACCCTCCCCAATGTCCATAACCCCACCCCCTCAGCCCCCCTCCCCCCATCAACCCTCAGTTTGTTTTGTGAGATTAAGAGTCACTTATGGTTTTTCTCCTTCCCAATCCCATCTTGTTTCATTTACTCCTCTCCTACCCCCTTAACCCCACATGTTGCATCTCCTCTCCCTCATATCAGGGAGATCATATGATAGTTGTCTTTCTCCGATTGACTTATTTCGCTAAGCATGATACCCTCTAGTTCCATCCACGTCGGCGCAAATGGCAAGATTTCATTTCTTTTGATGGCTGCATAGTATTCCATTGTGTATATATACCACATCTTCTTTATCCATTCGTCTGTTGATGGACATCTAGGTTCTTTCCATAGTTTGGCTATTGTAGACATTGCTGCTATAAACATTTGGGTGCACGTGCCCCTTCAGATCACTACGTTTGTATCTTTAGGGTAAATACCCAGCAGTGCAATTGCTGGGTCATAGGGTAGTTCTATTTTCAACATTTTGAGGAACCTCCATGCTGTTTTCCAGAGTGGTTGCACCAGCTTGCATTCCCACCAACAGTGTAGGAGGGTTCCCCTTTCTCCGCATCCTCGCCAGCATCTGTTATTTCCTGACTTGTTAATTTTAGCCATTCTGACTGGTGTGAGGTGAATCTCATTGTGGTTTTGATTTGTATTTCCCTGATGCCGAGTGATATGGAGCACTTTTTCATGTGTCTGTTGGCCATCTGGATGTCTTCTTTGCAGAAATGTCTATTCATGTCCTCTGCCCATTTCTTGATTGGATTATTTGTTCTTTGGGTGTTGAGTTTGCTAAGTTCTTTATAGATTTTGGACACTAGCCCTTTATCTGATATGTCATTTGCAAATATCTTCTCCCATTCTGTCAGTTGTCTTTTGGTTTTGTTAACTGTTTCCTTTGCTGTGCAAAAGCTTTTGATCTTGATAAAATCCCAATAACTCATTTTGCCCTTGCTTCCCTTGCCTTTGGCGATGTTCTTAGGAAGATGTTGCAGCGGCTGAGGTCGAAGAGGTTGCTGCCTGTGTTCTCCTCAAGGATTTTAATGGATTCCTTTCTCACATTGAGGTCCTTCATTTTGAGTCTATTTTCGTGTGTGGTGTAAGGAAATGATCCAATTTCATTTTTCTGCATGTGGCTGTCCAATTTTCCCAACACCATTTATTGGAGAGGCTGTCTTTTTTCCATTGGACATTCTTTCCTGCTTTGTCGAAGATTAGTTGACCATAGAGTTGAGGGTCTATTTCTGGGCTCTCTATTCTGTTCCATTGATCTATGTGTCTGTTTTTGTGCCAGTACCATGCTGTCTTGATGATGACAGCTTTGTAATAGAGCTTGAAGTCCAGAATTGTGATGCCACCAACTTTGGCTTTCTTTTTCAACATTCCTCTGGCTATTCGAGGTCTTTTCTGATTCCATATAAATTTTAGGATGATTTGTTCTATTTCTTTGAAAAAAATGGATGGTACTTTGATAGGAATTGCATGAAATGTGTAGATTGCTTTAGGTAGCATAGACATTTTCACAATATTTATTCTTCCAATCCAAGAGCATGGAACATTTTTCCATTTCTCTGTGTCTTCCTCAATTTCTTTCATGAGTACTTTATAGTTTTCTGTGTATAGATTCTTAGTCTCTTTGGTTAGGTTTATTCCTAGGTATCTTATAGTTTTGGGTGCAATTGTAAATGGGATTGACTCCTTAGTTTCTCTTTCTTCTGTCTTGTTGGTGTAGAGAAATGCAACTGATTTCTGTGCATTGATTTTATATCCTGACACTTTACTGAATTCCTGTACAAGTTCTAGCAGTTTTGGAGTGGAGTCTTTTGGGTTTTCCACATATAGTATCATATCATCTGTGAAGAGTGATAGTTTGACTTCTTCTTTGCTGATTTGGATGCCCTTAATTTCCTTTTGTTGTTTGATTGCTGAGGCTAGGACTTCTAGTA
Organism: Lontra canadensis; assembly: GCF_010015895.1. Classification (NCBI taxonomy): domain Eukaryota; kingdom Metazoa; phylum Chordata; class Mammalia; order Carnivora; family Mustelidae; genus Lontra; species Lontra canadensis. The sequence continues at coordinate 3,984,434 of NW_022631046.1, read as the reverse complement.
CTATGTTGAATAGCAGTGGTGATAACAGACATCCCTGCCGTGTTCCTGACCTTAGCAGAAAAGCTTTCAGTTTTTCTCCATTGAGAATGATATTTGCGGTGGGTTTTTCATAGATGGCTTTGATAATATTGAGGTATGTACCCTCTATCCCTACTCTTTGAAGAGTTTTGATCAGGAAGGGATGCTGTACTTTGTCAAATGCTTTTTCAGCATCTATTAAGAGTATCATATGGTTCTTATTCTTTCTTTAATTAATGTGTTGTATCACATTGATTGATTTGTGGATGTTGAACCAAACTTGCAGCACTGGAATAAATCCCACTTGGTCGTGGTGAATAATCCTTTTAATGTACTGTTGAATCCTGTTGGCTAGTATTTTGGTGAGAATTTTTGCATCTGTGTTCATCAAGGATATTGGTCTGTAGTTCTCTTTTTTGATGGGATCCTTGTCTGGTTTGGGGATCAAGATGATGCTGGCCTCATCAAATGAATTTGGAAGTTTTCCTTCCATTTCTATTTTTTTGGAACAGTTTCGAGAGAATAGGAATTAGTTCTTCTTTAAATGTTTGGTAGAATTCCCCCGGGAAGCCGTCTGGCCCTGGGCTTTTGTTTGTTTGGAGATTTTTGATGACTATTTCAATCTCCTTACTGGATATGGGTCTGTTCAGGCTTTCTATTTCTTCCTGGTTCAGTTGTGGTAGTTTATATGTCTCTAGGAATGCATCCATTTCTTCCAGATTGTCAAATTTGTTGGCATAGAGTTGCTCATAGTATGTTCTTATAATTGTCTGTATTTCTTTGGTGTTAGTTGTGATCTCTCCTCTTTCATTCATGATTTTATTTATTTGGGTCCTTTCTCTTTTCTTTTTGATAAGTCTGGCCAGGGGTTTATCAATCTTATTAATTCTTTCAAAGAACCAGCTCCTAGTTTCATTGATTTGATCTATTGTTTTTTCGGTTTCTAGTTCATTGATTTCTGCTCTGATCTTTATGATTTCTCTTCTCCTGCTGGGTTTAGGGTTTCTTTCTTGTTCTTTCTCCAGCTCCTTTAGGTGTAGGGTTAGGTTGTGTACCTGAGACTTTTCTTGTTTCTTGAGAAAGGCTTGTACCGCTATATATTTTCCTCTCAGGACTGCCTTTGTTGTGTCCCACAGATTTTGAACCGTTGTGTTTTCATTATCATTTGTTTCCATGAATTTTTTCAATTCTTCTTTAATTTCCTGGTTGACCCATTCATTCTTTAGAAGGATGCTGTTTAGTCTCCATGTATTTGGATTCTTTTCAAATTTCCTCTTGTGACTGAGTTCTAGCTTCAGAGCATTGTGGTCTGAAAATATGCAGGGAATGATCCCAATCTTTTGATACTGGTTGAGACCTGATTTAGGACCCAGGATGTGATCTATTCTGGAGAATGTTCCATGTGCACTAGAGAAGAATGTGTATTCTGTTGCTTTGGGATGAAATGTTCTGAATATATCTGTGATGTCCATCTGGTCCAGTGTGTCATTTAAGGCCTTTATTTCCTTGTTGATCTTTTGCTTGGATGATCTGTCCATTTCAGTGAGGGAAGTGTTAAAGTCCCCTACTATTATTGTATTATTGTGGATGTGTTTCTTTGATTTTGTTATTAATTGGTTTATATAGTTGGCTGCTCCCACGTTAGGGGCATAGATATTTAAAATTGTTAGATCTTCTTGTTGGACAGATCCTTTGAGTATGATATAGTGTCCTTCCTCATCTCTTATTATAGTTTTTGGCTTAAAATCTCATTGATCTGATATAAGGATTGCCACTCCTGCTTTCTTCTGATGTCCATTAGCATGGTAAATTCTTTTCCACCCCCTCACTTTAAATCTGGAGGTGTCTTCGGGTTTAAAATGAGTTTCTTGTAGGCAACATATAGATGGGTTTTGTTTTTTTATCCATTCTGATACCCTGTGTCTTTTGATTGGGGCATTTAGCCTATTAACATTCAGGGTAACTATTGAGAGATTTGAATTTAGTGCCATTGTATTGCCTGTAAGGTGACTGTTACTGTATATTGTTTCTGTTCCTTTCTGATCTACTACTTTTAGTGTCTCTCTTTGCTTAGAGGACCCCTTTCAATATTTCCTGTAGAGCTGGTTTGGTGTTTGCAAATTCTTTCAGTTTTTGTTTGTCCTGGAAGCTTTTAATCTCTCCTTCTATTTTCAATGCTAGCCTAGCTGGATATAGTATTCTTGGCTGCATGTTTTTCCCGCTTAGTGCTCTGAATATATCATGCCAGCTCTTTCTGGCCTGCCAGGTCTCTATGGATAATCTGCTGTCAATCTAGTATTTTTACCATTGTATGTTACAGACTTCTTCTCCCGGGCTGCTTTCAGGATTTTCTCTTTGTCACTAAGACTTGTAAATTTGACTATTAGGTGACGGGGTGTGGACCTATTCTTATTGATCTTGAGGGGGGTTCTCTGAACCTCCTGGATTTTTTTTTTTTAAGATTTTTATCTATTTGACAAACAGATCACAAGTAGGCAGAGAGGCAGGCAGAGAGAGAGAGAGGAGGAGGAGGCAGGATCCCTGCTGAGCAGAGAGCCCGAAGCGAGGCTCAATCCCAGGACCCTGGGATCATGACCCGAGCCAAAGGCAGAGGCTTTAACCACTGAGCCACCCAGGCGTCCTGAACCTCCTGGATTTTGATGCTTGTTCCCTTTGCCATATTGGGGAAATTCTCTCCAATATACCTTCTGCTCCCCTCTCTCTTTCTTCTTCTTCTGGAATCCCAATTATTCTAATGTGGTTTCGTCTTATGGTGTCACTTATCTCTCGAATTCTCCCCTCGTGGTCCAGTAGCTGTTTGTCCCTCTTTTGCTCAGCTTCTTTATTCTCTGTCATTTGGTCTTCTATATCGCTAATTCTTTCTTCTGCCTCATTTATCCTAGCAGTGAGAGCCTCCATTTTTGATTGCACCTCATTAATAGCTTTTTTGATTTCAACTTGGTTAGATTTTAGTTCTTTTATTTCTCCAGAAAGGGCTTTTATATCTCTTGAGAGGGTTTCTCTAATATCTTCCATGCCTTTTTCGAGCCTGGCTAGAACCTTGAGAATCCTCATTCTAAACTCTAGATCTGACATATTACCAATGTCTGTATTGATTAGGTCCCTAGCCTTTGGTACTGCCTTTTGTTCTTTTTTTTGTGGTGAATTTTTCCGCCTTGTCATTTTGTCCAGATAAGAGTATATGAAGGAGCAAGTAAAATACAAAAAGGGTGGCAACAACCCCAGGAAAATATGCTTTAGCCAAATCAGAAGAGATCCCAAATTGTGAGGTGGGAGAAAGGGGATAAAAAGGTTCAGAAAGAAAAAAAAAAAAAAAAAAA